>NC_134483.1:196293877-196493877 GCF_040206685.1 Ascaphus truei | reverse complement strand
CAATATTCCCAGCAGTTTGAGCTGTAAACTGTAATAGATGATGTTACCTTACTAATATACGAATATATTGTAGCTGCTGAGTTACACTGACTGAAGCAGCCATTATGCTAGTAACACCAAAAGGATTTTGACAGATTTAGAACAGGAGCACCAAATGATTACCAGCTTAGGTAAAATAGGCAAACGGCAGCTCACGCATGCGCCTGTCAGCACGTCCTGAACAGCAATACCAGCTCCCTACTTGTACCGAAGCTGTGCGCAAGCGGGGAGACGATAGAGCCTGTTACAAATGCGTTATTTACATCAGTTATGCACATATATGACGGTTGCAGTACAGTACATACATCGATAAGTGGGGAAAAAGTAGTGCTTCACTTTAAGTACATTTTCGCTTTACATACATGCTCCGGTCCCATTGCGTACGTTAATGTGGGGTATGCCTGTATAGTGTGGTATGTGAATGTGAAAGCAGGCAAAAATGGAGCTGTGTAGCTTTGCCCCCTGCAGACGCACTTACCAGAACGACCTCCTGCTGTCTCTGTACGTTATTCCTACCTACCAATTAGACTGTAAGCTCTTCGGAGCAGGGACTCCTCTTCCTTAATGTTACTTTTATGTCTGAAGCACTTATTCCCATGATCTGTTATTTGTGTTATTTATATGATTGTCACGTGTATTACTGCTGTGACGCGCTATGTACATTAATGGCGCTATATATATATATATATATA
Organism: Ascaphus truei; assembly: GCF_040206685.1. Classification (NCBI taxonomy): domain Eukaryota; kingdom Metazoa; phylum Chordata; class Amphibia; order Anura; family Ascaphidae; genus Ascaphus; species Ascaphus truei. The sequence goes on along the minus strand of NC_134483.1, from coordinate 196,493,146 downwards.
TATATATATATATATATATATTTATATATATTTATATATACAACACACAGAATTGGTGCCGCAATCAAATCCACTCCCTATAGATCAAAATAAATCACTAGGCCAGATGTAGGGGTTATAATTACCCTCTGGCGGTGCTAACGACCCAAAATGATTTGCGAACGGGTGTCTGCCTTGTCGTGGCTCGCAAGCTTACAACAGCTTTGGCCAAAGGGTTAAACTAAATGACCCTTTTTCAATTGAATATATAAGTATTTTACTGTGTATTTCTGTCATGTTGGATGTAGCATTGGGCTTCTCTGTCGTCTGTTGGACCCAAAATTATATAGAGACAAAATATGTTGCTAATAAAATCCATTTTGTATTTTCACATTACTTTTGAGTGCTTTCAATAGACCCTCTTTTTTCTTTTGTCTCTCTCTCTCTCTCTCTCTCTCTCTCTCTCTCTCAATATATATATAAAGACATACATATGTGTTACCAATAAAAAAAAATTAAAAAGGTTCTACTGATTTCTAAAGAATCCTAATAAGGATATGACATTCTAAAGAAACATGTTTAGTAATTCTTTCATCCGGAAACAAAAGTTAGACTTTTACCAGCTGTGCACCACAAAACCCATCTGAAACGTGTGAGGTTTTTATATGTACTTCGTCTTATACGAAACAACATAGCTACCTGAAGAAATGACTGTTCAAATGTCATTGTTGACAGAAAATCCATTAAATTAAACACATTCACCAATTGCATGTAGTCTATTTTCTCCACCAAATCTCTAGTGCACTCTCCTTTTCAATCTTCATGTGTAAATACAGTCTTTTTTTGTTTAAATCTAAGTGTGGTTACCCCATATATAGAATAAGAAATGGGGGGGAGGGGGTACCCACAGTACCCACAGTACCCACAGTACCCACAGTACCCAGCACTCAAATGAGAAAAATAAAGTAAATGAAAAATATGTTATGAAGAAATGTTATTGTGATATTGCCACAATATGACCACACAATATGTATAGTTAATCGCAAAGATCAGCAATATACATTCAACTGTGAGTAACAGCAAATGGAGTGGGAGAACACAGAGTGAGGGAAGGGAAAGGAATAAGGAAAAGACAAGGGAAAAGGGGGAGGGAACAAGACAAATAAGGGGGGCAACGTTTTGGGGGGAATGCCCCTTCTTCTGGCCCGTTCCCCAAGATCACAGTGATCAAGGGTATTTCCCTTAAGTCTTATATGGATGGTAACTCCCAACACACTGATCAACTAAAAACAAAATACCCAATATGGCAACCTATAAGATAATCTAGTGATCCAAGAGTGGTCACTAGTGAATGTATGCCCAAACGAGGTTAGTGGCAATTAGACCAACCAACTGTAGAATATACATCAAGGATAACTGGTAATTAGCAGAGATAATCTCAAGCAACAATGCTATATAAACTAGTAATGCAGGGGTTAGTAACGAAACTGCTACAGGCTAAGCAAGCCAATAATATCATAGGATCAGAGTCAGATAGGCATTAGGCCGAGCTCACATGGCTTGCTACGGCTGCGCGCTTCCATGCACGCCTCCAACGCCCGCTCCTGCAGCCCAGCGATCTGTACTCAAGCTGCAGGAGTTGGGTCGTGGTGGGAGGCGTGAAAGAAGTTTGCATATGCAGACAGTTGCAGGTGCCATCCCCCGGTGTGTCCCTCCCCCCCCCCCCCCCCGTCCCTCCATCCTCCCCGTTCCGGCGGCGGGGGGGGGAGGGGTTTAGCAGAGTGGCTGTGTGTGTGTGTGTACGTGTGTACTAAGCGGGGAGAGCGGAGCGGAGGCTGTGTCACAGGCGCAGGGTGGTGCGATTATATACTGAGAGGGGACTGATATAAATCTGCTTATGTTGAGTTCACTTTATTAGTATATGCAACTGATTTGTGTGTCTCTACTGTGTAGTGCCAGTACCACACACATACAGTGTATACATCATGCGTCCCCCGGTCCCCTGTCTCTACAGAAGGGCTGAGACTCAATTTCGACAGCCAATCAATGTAAACTTCTGGACATTGATTGGCTGCTGAAATTGACGTCACGCTGCTGCAGCCGGAGATCACAGATTGAAAAGACTCCCGCGACTGCAGCAGAGTCGACGCTGCACTTTGCAGCCAATGGTAGTTTCAATACTGAACACTACCATTGGCCGCCAGGAATCAGTGACGAGCGCACGCACGTAAGCGCGCGCACGTCGCGTAGTGCGCCGTGTGAGCGGGGCCTAAGGTATAACCAGCACTGAGAGGTTCAAAGGGCAGTAATGCAGGGGTTACTAACAAAACTGCTACAGGCTAATAAGCAAGCCAATAATATCATAGAATTAGAGTCAGATAGGCATAAAGTATAATCAGCACGGAGATGCTCAAAGGGATTACGTGCACCCAGTAGGAGAAACGTCTCAGGAAGCAGCACTGGATACTCTGCAGGTAACCCCATATATAGATCCGAACAGATAATGTATTAAAGAGGTGCATTTAACGAATAGGTAAATGTATGATATTTCTAATGCCAGCTGTGGCTCCCTGTGTAATTTAGTTCAATTCATGAAAATTACATTAGGTGAAAATCAACAGTAGAGGACATAATTGGGACCATTACACACTGTAAAGAGGTGGTTGGCAGAAGACTGATGGGTTTAAGTAGAAAATAGAGTAAAAGAAGGCACAAGAACAGAGTGAGAAGGAGGCAGTTTTATGTACTATTGCTGTCCGCTTGCTTTGTGTGTTCACAACTCGTATCCTGCACAATGAGAAGCATACTGTACCTTAGTGACACTTGGTAAACAGATTGGCCTTTGGGTGCTTGGAAAAAGGACTGCTTTAAGATAACAGTTGTGTTAAATTATGTTCAAGAGGCGATTTTCAAAACCAGCTTAGCTATGCATGAAAATGTCTATGCAGCCTAAGTTTCTGTACATGTATGCACATTACGTTACTTGCTTAGTAATTTAGAGCCAATGTTATAAAACATCATGTACATACCGTTGAAAGAAATGCTATTATACTGTTTCGACTGCACTTACTGCCAGTAACATAAACTACATAAAAAGAACATTCTGCAATTCCTCATGCAAAGAAGGATTAAGAGATGTTTTTAAATGATGGAGAGTAAATGATATTCATAGAGTTGCATGGTGATTCAGTTTTAGTGAGAGAAAAAAAGATGCGTTGATGAAGTCCGTATGTGTACAGAATGTAAATGAGTATGTCAATTCCTGGGGGAAAGACATATAATAAAAAAGAACTCAACTGACATCAGGTGTTGTAAGGTCAGTCAGTAGACAAAGTGTGTCATGCATTGAGCATTCTATAACATGTTAAGTTTGGTAAAGAGAATTCCCAAAGCATATTGCTCAGATGGGGTAGAACATTTGTGGTTGCATCACTGAGCTTATTTAATGCTCTGCGAAACCATCCTCCCATTGCTGGGAAAGAGTTCAACTTGGTGGAGAAGAGATCAGCAGGCTTCATTAGAATAGGCTGTACTCTTCCCTACCATGGGGAAGATGGCTCCACAGAATAGCAAATGAAGCTGAACACTTCTGCATATTCAAAAGAGGCCACATTTTGAAGCTAGGTTTTGGATCGTTTGTCTAGTTGTGGAATTATGAAAGATTGTAACAATGTGCATATGAAAACATAACAGTTTGCTTGTGCAATGAAATGGGAAATGTCTCTTTAAATAGTTAAAAAAAAAAAATTTGATATGCTAGGCTTCTTTTTTTTTTTAAATCAACTGTTTTCCAGTCTCTTTTATTTAGAGCAGACAAATAAAGATAGATTAATGTGCCATTTTAAATGAGTGAAATTCTAACCTTGATGGCTCTCATTGTGTACTTTGGCAGGATAATCTGTGAGTATTAGCTGGATAGATATGTTCATATGAACAGTTGTTCTTTTACTATATTTGATTCACTGAAACTTAGCAAACCATGGCGAGTAAGTCAGAAAAACAAAAGCATGATTTTCATGCCAGGGGGGATACACGCGCACACACACACACACACACACACACACACACACACACACACACACACACACACACACACACACACACACACACACACACACACACACACACACACACACACACACACACACACACGCACTGCTGATATTGAGATTGGTAATTGAAAGTGTGTTGTAGCACCCATAGGAGAAGTTCACCCCAATTACTTATTTGCCTTATTTATTTATAAAACTGTTTTACCATGAAGTACAGGCATACCCCGCATTAATGTACGCAATGGGACCGGAGCATGTATGTAAAGCGAAAATGTACTTAAAGTGAAGCACTGCCTTTTTTCCACGTATCGATGCATGTACTGTACTGCAATCGTCATATACGTGCATAACTGATGTAAATAACACATGTGTAACAGGCTCTATTGTCTCCCCGCTTGCGCACAGCTTTGGTACAGGTAGGGAGACAGTATTGCTGTTCAGGACGTGCAGACAGGCGCATGTGCGAGCTGCCGTTTGCCTATTGGGCGATATGTACTTACTCGCGAGTGTACTTAAAGTGAGTGTCCTTAAAGCGGGGTATGCCTGTAATACATTGTACCTCTCGTTTTCAAGTATGTCCTGGGCACAGAGTTATAACAGAGTGATCTTTGCTTAGTCTGATAACATGACATAGTAGAATCATACAGTCCATTTCTGTGTTGGAGAATGTTTTGTATGTCATGGAGAATGTATTAGATATTTTTATGGAATTGAAATAAAATAGAAGCTTTGAGCCATGTGACGCCTTCATTACAACAGTTTGGTCATTTAAACAGGGGTGCGGGTGGTATTTTTTGAAGGGGTGTCACGGGAGACCAGGCATTTACACCTTTATACCGGGATCATACCACTGAGCAAAACCAAATAGTAAAAAAATTGTCATTTATTCCATTGAAACAGACGTACACAGAGTGGATTACAAAATACAAGAGAAAGACACACTTGGGGGTCTGGGGGGAAAAAACTAGACTTTCCTAGCTTCTATAGTTCATAAAACAAAGTTTGTAGTTGACCAGGACTTGGCCCGAAATGCCCTGGAACTGAAATCGGCATGAAGTTCGTGACGCCACCGCTGTATCCGCTCCGGAGACACCGAAATCTCTTGAGCGGGAGATAGCACCAACCATCCTGGTACTCTTTACGGCTTGCATTTCCAGCCGCGACCGCCACGTTCTATTCTGAGAACTTGGCCCCCGAAAAGTGGGGCTCGCGTCTATTTATCCAAGAGCATCTTTTGGTGATTTCAAATTTGCCGCTGCTGTCTTGGCGCTCAAAATCTTAGAGAATCTCAACACCGGATTGGCTGCAGCGTTTCTTATAGTATTTTGGAGTTCATTCACAAAATACTACAGCCAATCCCAGCGTGGGAACTTTCCAATAAACCAATCAGATGGCTGCCAGTCTTCTGATGCCGGGCAAGCGGATCTTCTGAATGTAACAAGGGCATGCGCGAGTTTGCCACCTTAGCCACTTGTTATGTAGCAGCCACCTACGGGGCTAGGTGCCTCCAGGTCTAGGAAGGCGAATCCTAGCCGGAACGGCTTGCATTGATCCCAGGACGTGGGTACTTCACCAAGCCATCCTGCCCAAATGTTCTTCACACCTCTGGCAGCTTCTGTGGCTTTCAAGTCCAGACCTTGAGTAGACACAGTGGCACCACAGTTTGGTAGCCCCCTGGCTCACTCAGAATACCGGCTTTGAAAGTCCCAGCTTATTTTACAGTGCACAAGCATAATACATTATAAACATACCTGTTTAATAAAATATACTTTACACTTTTATTCTAAGTCTTTTGGTTATGAAGGGTAGAATGGGACTCTTTACTTTTATTCCCACTAGCCATATCCCTCACACACTGCAAACCTGACTTAGACTTTAAAATATTTTCCCCATATTTCTTCTAAGTTCGAAAGTAGAATGAAAAGACGCCTAGGTTCATTCCCAGGACTGTAGCTCATTCCCTTATGAAAAAAACAAACTTAGTTAGAACTAAAAAAAAATGTGTAGGTTCATTCTCGGAGCTGTACCTCATTCCTTTACTGAAAACTGGACTTAGGTTTCATAAAAACCCTGGCAACCTCATATATGGTTGTAGTATCCCCCAGAACTTCTATACTGGTTCTGGGGATCGGGGCATTTACTGGGGGACCCTCACTAACTTAGAGACCCCTGACTGTACCCGGGATATACATATCCCTATGCCCCCATTTACTTTTATGGTCTGTGCTGAAGCAGGGAAACCTGGCGGTGAGTCGCATAACTGTTTTCAAGGGAGGATTTTAAGCGGGGTGATGTGTCTATATGTCCCCGGAAATCTGACCTGATTCCCGGAAATTTTTTTAGGGTGGCCAGCAACTCTGGACCCCAGCTACGCAACCCTCCCCCCCCCCCCCCCCCTTGAAACTCGTAGCCTCTCAGTCTCCACTGGTTAGCCCTCCTGGAAAGGTAAAACACACATAAATTCTTTATTGTCATACATTCATATGCATTTCATGTACAACAGTTTTCTCATGATCCAGGGGGAGCATGGGGGATATAAACACACAAAAACAACAATCTAAGTGTAGATGTAACCAATAAAATGGTCCCTAGTGAATCTTGGCCCCTATGTGCAGCCTACTCACAAGAAGGTAGTAGTTTTCAAGCAGAGGTGACTAAGGGCAGGCTGTGGACTTCAGGAAATGCAGAGTTGCATCTTCACTGGGGAATTGCGACCTCGGCAAGAGAGAAATGAACGCACATTGCACAGATCATATAATTCAAACAATTTATAAAACTCTAAAAAGTGCACACTTACAGTGTTGCAAATTTAAAACGGCATGTAAGCTATAATTAGCTTTTTAGTGGCCACTGGGAGATAAGCGCCGCCTCTCACCGCACCGAACCGGACGGGAACTCCGGCTGGACCCCTCGTTGGTAAGCTGGAGACACTGGAGACGCTGCTCCGTCGCCGATTACCGGATGTTGACGTCACTTCCAGTTTCGCTGCTGCGGTGTAGGCTGGGATTCCTCTCTCCACAGTCGCGTCCTGAGGAAGCCGAATCATTGGTTGGCAAAACGCGTAGAGTGGTACCGCCCATTTGTGACGCGACTGTGGAGAGAGGAATCCCAGCCTACACCGCAGCAGCGAAACTGGAAGTGACGTCAACATCCGGGAATCGGCGACGGAGCAGCGTCTCCAGTGTCTCCAGCTTACCAACGAGGGGTCCAGCCGGAGTTCCCGTCCGGTTCGGTGCGGTGAGAGGCGGCGCTTATCTCCCAGTGGCCACTAAAAAGCTAATTATAGCTTACATGCCGTTTTAAATTTGCAACACTGTAAGTGTGCACTTTTTAGAGTTTTATAAATTGTTTGAATTATATGATCTGTGCAATGTGCGTTCATTTCTCTCTTGCCGAGGTCGCAATTCCCCAGTGAAGATGCAACTCTGCATTTCCTGATGTCCACAGCCGGCCCTTAGTCACCTCTGCTTGAAAACTACTACCTTCTTGTGAGTAGGCTGCACATAGGGGCCAAGATTCACTAGGGACCATTTTATTGGTTACATCCACACTTAGATTGTTTGTTGTTTTTGTGTGTTTATATTCCCCATGCTCCCCCTGGATCGTGAGAAAACTATCTACATTTCTGGGGAAGAGTGAAGACAACCCCACCGGAGGGTAGAAGCAGGGAGGTGACACATTTATATTGTTTTTATCACTTGATTTTGCACTTGTTACTATTTTATTTATATCACAGTTAAATTGCAATAGTAAGCACTTAAGGGTGTTAGCGCCTCCTTATTCACTATTATTGCACATTTCATGTACAACAGACAGGTTCAAGAGCTGATACTCTAAAACCCCAAATATGGATCAGAGGTAATCAGCCGGGCATAATACCTTTATTGATCGCCTGGTTACCCCCTCGCCATCACAGGGGGGCACGGCGGTTAAATTAAATGCTGGGGGATCGCGCGAGGCGTCTGCAACTCAACTGACTGTGATTCAGATGGCTTCGGGCAACGCGTCGCCGTGGCAGGGGTCATGTGATGTAACATCACCCCGCGGCATCATTTGATGCCACACTAACGTAGGGGGGGATGCGAGCACTTGTGGAGAGCAGGCAGGGGGCACAACAACAAAAGTTTGCGCACCCCTTATTGAAGACATGCGTAATAACTTTTCAGCTATGCAGTGAACAGAGCGACAAAAGTTTTTTTTGAGAATCGTGACAGTGGGATTATTGCATCCACAAACCCTTGCAGCACAAAACTATCACAGTATTTCACAATGAAATATGATATCACGATAGCATAGACCAAATGTGTAAATATTAAACCATTATACACCCGCATGGAGGCATTACAATTGTAAGAGGTATAACATAAGGGGTTTCTTGTTGCATGATACTTTATGTTTGATAATTAACTTGTCATCACGTTTAACGGCTGGTAAAGGTTTCTCTGCAGGTACCAACCATAAGGATGTATTATTTTATATTTTGTCACTTGATTGTACCACATTATTTAAAACGTTATGATGCCCGTGTGTCATAAACTACAAACCATGGAATAATGTATCGTAACTTTTTACATGACCCAAATTATTGAGGAACCAACCAAGAGAGGGGCAATACTGGATTTGGTAATATTAAGCAATGTAGAAGTAATAACAAATATTCAAGTCCTGGAACATTTGTGTAACTGTGATCATAACATGCTCTCATTTGAAATAAATGATCAAAAATCATATTACTACGGTTTAACAAAGACTTAAAACTTTAGAAAGGCAGATTTTAATAAACCAAGGAATAAATCTACAATGAATAATTTTGGATGATGTTTGTTTGCAGGGAAAAATGTGGAAGATAAATGGCCAGTCTTTAAAACATTGTTAGATAAGTACACTTATCAATGTATGCTTTGGGTAATAAATATAAAAGAAACAAGTCTAAACCAATGTAGCTGAATAAAAACAGGTAGGGGAGGAAATGGAAAGGAAGAGACAGGTATTTAGATTCTTTAAGTCAGAAGGGACGTCATCAGTATCAGAATGATAAGGAATGTAACAAAAGTTGCAAAAGGGCAATCAAATTAGAAAAAATGGATAATGAAAAAAGGATTACAATAGAAAGTAAAATCAACCCTAAAAAGTTCTTTAAGTACCTTAATAACAAAAAAAATTAGAAACGAAAATAAAGGACCCTTTCAGTGTGGGATGGGCAGGCAGATTATTCGATGAAAAAGCAGAGGTATTAAACATTCTTTGACTCTGTATTTACCAGGGAAGAATCAATTTCAATACTAGTGCCACAGGAGAAGGCCACAACCTCTTCGAAAAATTGTTTAACTGAGAAAGAAGTTCATATGTGGCTTGATAAAATTAAAGTATATACGGCTCAAGGCCCCAATGGTATACTGTACATGCAAGAGTTCTTAAGGAGTTAAGTTCAGTAAGAGCTGCGGCCACACTTGTCGCTTTCACTTCAATGAAACTCTATATGTACGGCCACGCTTACGCGGCACTCGTGCGATCGTGCACAGACCAGGAAATTTGATTTCCAAGGGCTGAGCAGGGTCACATGACTCTTCAATAACCAATGGAGAGAGAGATGGAGAAACGAATGGGGAGAGAGAGACAGACACAGAATGGGGAGAGAGAGAGACACAGAATGGGGAGAGAGAGAGACACAGAATGGGGAGAGAGACACTATCAGGTGAGTGGCGAGAGAATGGAGGGGAAGAGGTAGGGAGAGAGGTGGGAAGGGGAGGTAGAGAGGTGGGAAGGGAGGGAGGAGGGAGAGACGTGGGAAGCAGGGGAGAGAGAGGTGGATAGATATCTTCAAAAAAAGGTTGAACACCTTTTTAGAAAAAAAAGGTACTGTATACAGACCAAATAAGTAAACATGAGACGGATGTTGATCCAGGGAGTAAGCCATTATTTGGAGTTGGGAAGGAATTTATTTTGTCCCTTCTGAGATATCCTTGGATTAAATTTCACTGAGTTTTTTTGTTTGCCTTCCTCTGGATCAATATACTGTAAGTACAAATATAGGATAAAGTATCTACAAATATAGGATAAAGTATCTGTCGCCTAAATTTAGAATAGGTTTAACTTGATGGACGTATGTCCTTTTTCAGCCTCATCTACTATGTAACTTCAAAAGAAACAAAACATGTATACACAGGCTGAATGATCAATAGCTACCTGCTTCTGAGTCTTGCTCATCTAGATCTATACATTAAAATGCTAGCTCAGTAAAAAGCACTACCACTAATTTGGCAACTGACCACACTGCCTGTCCCGGAGCTGATATTCCTGGTACTCACCGGTTTATTCTTCATTCCACCCATTCATAAGCTTGCACCTCTGAAATTAAGGAGTGCAAGTCTTACATTTCTCAGCCTAGGTACCATGAGGATGGAGTGTGTCCTGTTTTTGGTACTTGAAGCAAACACAGCTATACAGCAAAATAAAGTATCTAAGGAACCTGAAGCTGCTTGTAGTAAAGTAGCAAAAACACCTCGTTTTTAGATGTATTTTTATTTGTTGTATTTATATTTTAAACCCTTGTGTTTTAATTCCAATAGAACAAATAAAAGTCCATGCTGGTGTGGTCACCAACAGAAAGCTGCCATATTATGTATACTGGATACGTGTATTTGTCTGGTAGATGCAATGGTTGATACCTTGGCAATCGGGGAGGAGTGGTGGGGGGGGGGGGTAATGCGGACAGCCCTCGGGCATAGATACTGAAAAAAAATGTGCACTGCAGAATACTGCTTTAAGCATTATTAGCTGAACGCGAATACAGTAGGTCACAGGGCTGGCCAACCCTTTGGCCAGTGGCGGAACTACCATATGTGCAGCCACATCGCCTGCACTGGGGCCCACCACCATAAGGGGCCCATCCTCCAGGCTCTGAAAGGCTGTTCTGGCACTTATTTTAGCCGCCCGAACAGCGTTCCAGCACTTCTAAAGGTCCCCCTGTCTGCACACCCCTTCCCCGGGACCTACCTGTGGTGCCAGGTGGCAGCGAAGAGGGCCAACCCAGGTGATCCTAATACGAAAGTTAGATCCCACATAAATCAGGCCCAACTTCTGCAATCACCACCTGGGTGGGCTTCCTCTGTCACTGCATCTGCACCACAAGTAGGGGCCAAGGGAAAAGGGGGTCTTTTTAAAAAAAACTTGCCCATGACTAACTAGTTCCACCACTGCGTATGGCCAACAGCAGCATTTGGAATGACCCCATGATGATACTTGTGGATCATCAGCCCCGGGGGCTGGAGCCTCACTGGTTTCCTCCTCTGGCCACCAGGGCCTCTGTGTTCTGTGGGGCCCCAGGCCTCCTTTGCAGCAGGACCCTCACATGCCCTTCCGCCCCATCCCTTCCCAGGGCAGCGCCAGAAGTTGGGCCTGCCTTCCGTATCCATCTATGTGGTGCCCCAGCTTCCCTCCGCCACAGGACTGAAGGCCTCTCCTCACCCCCCACCCCAATGTAAAATTCTTGGGGGGGGAAGGGATTTGAGTATGAGGAAGGTGGGGGGGGGTGGATTGAGTTAAAGGAAGTGGCGGGAAATTGAGTGAGAGGAGGGGAAAAGGAGTGAGAGGAGGTGGGATTGAGTGAGACTTAAGGAGGGGGCAGTAGGACAATGGCCCACCAAAAATGTTGTGCCCGTGTATTGGCACGCCTGAAAAAAAGGTTGACCACTCCGGCAATAGGATATCTTCACAACCTTTCTATTATAATTATAATATTTAGTTCACCTAAGTTGTGTTTAAAATAGTCTGTACATTAATAGACAACGTTATGTTTCTACATTCTATGGGGCTTTCAAGTCATAGGGGCTTTTCTCTCTTCCTCATACGTTCACATTTTCCACTTGTTTTTGACGTTTAAGTACTAATTAATCATTAAGTTCAGTCTTTGTTCCTCAGCTCCCAGCATCCTCAGTCAAAAAGCACGTCACAATCAAACAAAAGTACAACATAATATTTTTGAAGCTCGGAAAATATCATTTCTATTTGTAACAAGAACCAGATCAATGTTTCATATGAACCACAAATAAATGACTTGTACAAGATGGATTGTAAAATTGCAGAAGTGTTTGTGATTGTGGTTGTACCAGCAAACAGGTAGTTCTGTAAATATGAATGGAGTATTATTAACTCATTGCCTGCTAGAGAAACTTTTAGTGCACTGTATATATATAGCACGGTATTGCAATCCCCTCAGGCAGTGAAGGGGTTAATGTTTCTGTAATGTTGCTTTTTTTATGGTAGTCATTTGTTCCATACTTATTTCTTAACATGCTTTGTGTTTTGTTCCTATTTTGCAGGTCCTATAGAACATACCAGATTCTTTTGGTGACCAAGCATATTACGGAAATGGTCACATACCGCTTCGAGCCCTTGAAAAAAATCCCGACGGCAGATGGAATTAAAAACAATTGCGATCTTCATGTTGATGTGGTCTGAGGGTCTCTGAAATTGTTCTCTTCCGAAGCAGCGCAAGGCTTTAATTCCAATTCTTTCTGATGCAGCTGAGAAAAATGCCAACCATTAAAAAAGAGCAGGAATGTGCCGATACGAGAAACAGCATGGACAACATCCTCGTGCTTAATTCGACTTTACCTGACCTGTCTGAATCGATGGATTCCAGCAACGACATGTTGTATAGCGAAGGGTCTGGCGGTAAAAACAAATCCTCATCGTGCCGGAGGAAACGGGAATTTATCCCAGATGAAAAGAAAGACGCAATGTACTGGGAGAAAAGAAGGAAAAACAACGAGGCTGCAAAAAGATCGCGGGAGAAACGGCGGCTAAACGACATGGTTTTGGAAAACAAACTAATGGCGTTAGGAGAGGAGAATGCCAACCTGAAAACAGAGCTGCTTTCATTGAAACTTAAATTTGGTTTGATAAGTTCTGCATCTTACGCCCAAGAAATACAAAAGGTCAATAGCTCCACCGCTATGTATTTTCAGGAATACCCGTCTTCGAACTCAAACATTATGTCTTTTCCGGGTGATCATGAACATTCCCTTATGAGCAGTAGCTGCATTTCTGTTATTAAGCACTCCCCACAAAGTTCTTTGTCGGATGTATCAGAGGCATCGTCGGTAGACCAAGTTCAACCAAGCCCCATCCAGAGCAACTGCAGAACTTCTGAAAATAAGTTCCAAAGGATAAAGCAGGAGTCCATGGAAATAGACAACTTTTCCAGAGAACCCAGGGAGGACAACTTTTCCAGAGAACCCAGGGAGGACAACTTTTCCAGAGAACCCAGGGAGGACAACTTTTCCAGAGAACCCAGGGAGGACAACTTTTCCAGAGAACCCAGGGAGGACAACTTTTCCAGAGAACCCAGGGAGGACAATTCCTCTTATACCACATCTATATACCAGAACTATATTGCAAGCACATTTCCTGGGTATTCGCCTTCTCCTCCCCTGTTGCAAATGAATAGTTCCTCCAGTAATTCTCCAAGAACATCAGAAGCTGATGATGGTGTGGTGGGGAAGACCTCCGATGGTGAGGATGAGCAACAGGTTCCAAAAGGTCCCACCCATTCCCCAGTTGAACTTAAAAATGGTCACACAACAATAATAAAAGTTCCAGAGGTGAACTCCTCTGCGTTGCCTCACAAGCTGCGAATTAAAGGCAAGGCTATGCAGATCAAAGTAGAACTGGAGAGGGAGTTTAATGCCACACAGAAACTGTCTTTGCCAATTGACATGTCATCAAAAAGACATTTGCAACTTGAAAACCACAGCAGTGAAACCCTGGTACATTCTTCTTTGTCTCCTTTATCCGTTCAAGTGACTAATATCCAAGATTGGTCTATTAAGCCAGGACAGTGGCATCATAAGGAACTTGATAAAATTCCAAATGTTTGCAAAACGGGGATTGTTGAAATAAAAGACAATGTCTACAAAGCCTCTGAGTCAGAGAACTTGTATTTAAAGCAAGGTATTGCCAACTTATCAGCTGAGGTTGCCTCCATTAAGAGACTTATAACTCCCCAAGAAATCTGTGCTGCAGATTCCAGCTAAAGTACTACTAAAGTTGAATCAAATGCATATTGTACAGGGTGTAGTTTTCAGTAAATTGGTATGTTTTGTATAATGCTAGATTTTCACTGGACTTGTGACGTCATTTCACTGTACCGTTCATGTAATGATGTCGACTTAATATTGTCTTTTTTTGTGCACAAATTATTCTGAAGACTAGATTGTGTTATGATCACTATGCCTTGTGTACAGTTAAGTAGTCATTGCAAGGTTGTATATATCTCAAACATTATTTTTTGCTGGTCTGTCATAAACTGTGCAAGTTACCAGTCTTAATAAAGTATTGGTGACAAATAAGGGACTCTTTTTCTATTTCAAGTGCTCCTCAAAACATAAATGAAGCTATTTTTTACTTGGTGCTCACCGACACGTTCGGCAGGTTTTCCAGCTATTTTCCACTACAGTATAATACATTGCATACTTTCATAACCGTTTCACTTTCTTAATCCTTTAATTTTTTTTACGTTGCAATCCTCCTGGGACCAATATGAACCAATAGCAGAGACGTACTTAACTAAGTGATGCTATTCCCTAAGACAACTTTGGCACAGAAGACACCAGGGCTGTAAGCTGTCTTCTGGCACTAAAAGGTGTCAAATGGAATAGGATTGCTTAATAAATATGGGCCTAAATATAGTGACTTTGGTGTCTGTCACATATAAGTTTTTTTAAATAATTATTCAACAGTTGGTTTGTCAACATGTTACTCTAAAACTTAGGAGGGGGGTGACTTTCCTTAGTTTTATGTGATATCACAGTGTGATGAGCAGAATCTGTCCTATCAATAGCCAAAATGTTATTCCTTTGTCCTGTTTTCTCCTCTAAGATGATGTGGGGGGGGGGGGGGGGGGAAATGGTGGAAGAAGCATTTAATTGAAAAGAAAAAAAGATGTAGTACATTGTTAAATTATTTGCAAAAACTATCCTCGAGCGTGAAGTTGGACTGCTCCTTTTTGACAAATGAAAGTAACTTGTTTGTAAAGCACTCTGAACAATTCCATGAACCAGACACACCAAATGGGGGGGAAAAAAGATACAATTAAAGGGGATTTATTATCGAGAGCCAATAACATTAATAAGCGTTTTGTAATATCCAAATGTTACTTTTCGATAAGACACACAAGAACTAGTATTTGTTCCACCAGTACAGTGTCTGCATTACTAGCTCACCTTATGGGCACATTACTATTTTGCCCATAATCCCATTTAACAATACGGATAAGATACTGTGGTCTTTACAGTATTTTGGCATTCAAAACCAGTCGGTAGCAAAAAATACATGGAAACCTAGGATTTTTGGCATAAGAACCACATGACTCATCCAGTCTGCCCATTGTACTATGTGCTGTAAAACCTCAGACCCTGTTGTATCATTGGCTTTCTTTCTATTCCATGATCGGCTTATGTCTGTCCCAATCCTTTACTGTATTAGCCTCTATCGCTCCTGTTGGCCAGCTATTCCACAAATCCACTCCAGTGTGCCAACGTTGAGCAACATTATGAAGCAATGCCATGGAAAAAGTAACTTGTTTCACAAAAAACGGCACTGCTTTCATCATGGTTGTGTTTGCATCACCCAGTGCTTGTTGATAAATGACACACCTCATTTCCACTTTCTTATCTACTTATAACTTACACCTGCCATTGACTGATTGTAACCCATATTAAAATGTACGAACACTGTAAATTTACACTGGGATATATGAAAATGAATGTAACCCTTTGAGCGCCGAAGGGGCAGCGGCACTCACAACCACGTGACCGTTCCGTGGGCCACCTCCCTTCTGTTCTGCGTCAGTGTAGATCGTGTCAGCACAGGACACAATTGCAAAATTAGTTGGGGTGGGGGGGTTTCGGGCCGGGGGGGGGGGGGGGGCTAGTTACTACGTTATGGGGCTCTTCTAAGTTCTAGACCCCATGACGTAGTAGCTAAATCTTGGGGTGCACTCAGTGGGTTAATAGTGAAGATACTGCATCTCCCTTAGCCTGGTTTCACTGAACATAAGAGACGGGGCTACACCAAAGAGTAATACATAGCAGACTATTCCTGTATATGTAAACAGGCACAATGTCATGATGGTTCAAGTTTTGCTTCCTTTTGGCAACGTGTCCAGTCGGTTTTGTGAATATTCCTCACCCACGGTTATTTACTAAAGTCTCCGACCTGCAAAACTGGGGCAAAAGAATTGCGCCACATTTATCGAAGGGGGGGAAAAGCTCTTTGCTTTCCGTGCGATTCCTTCTCTTTCATACAGTTGATCCTGGTTTTTTTTGCACTAGTTTTGTCCCAGTTTTGCAGCCTTTGCTAAATAAACCCCAAAATGTGTTTCTATATTGTCCGGTCTTACAGCTGCAAAACTGGGTAAAAGACAATAGCAAGAAATCATCAGATTTACTATAAAATATGTTCAGCTGCTTTGAAATTGGGTTTCTTTTGGTTTTAACAAACCCCATGCACTTTTTTGCTCACGTTTTAACCCTGTCCTAGGCCCAGAACCGCAAAAGGGTGCTACGCTTTTGCACCCCATCAGTGCAAGATGAGTGCTAAACCTTGCTACTCAATGAATTCACTTTGTTAATTGGGACCTTAAAGTTGGGAAACTTTGATAATTAGAGCCCTATTAATAGTGCATTACTTTTCTTGGTCCTGCTTCAGCGCTCGCAAGTTCCACCACTTCAAAGTAATCTTTAAATATTACCTATGTGTTATCAATTTGAAATCCTGCAGCTCAACAAGGAATTGTATAATGTTATGGGGCAGGTTCAATATAGGTATAGGTGACGAGCGCATCAGGAGCAGATTGAATCCTTTTCATAAAGTATAAGTCTCCGCTTGGACCATTCACTATATAGGGTATAAATACAGCATCCCTGGCAGGGGATAGGGGACTAGTACCTAGTGCTCACTAGCACACGTGTAGTACAAATAATGGCCCTTATAAAGCTGGTAAGTATGTAAACCCACAGGGGTAACTCACTGTTGGGGTTCCCAGGTCCTCAGTGTGGTACAAATGCAGTTCTAGACGGCGTGCAGATCCACCAGAAGGCTGATCAGGAGAAAATTGGAGAAGGGCAGTGCACTGCCAGAAAGACAGGAGGAGGCTCACAGTAAAATAAATCCTTTATTCTTGAAATGGATCCAACCAAACCCTTAGAGAGCTCAAAAATTACCACACCTACGCGTTTTGGGCCGTGTGCCCTTTATCACCTTGAATAAAGGATTTATTTTATTGTGAGCCTCCTCCTGTTTTCCTGGCAGTGCGCTGCCCTTCTCCAATTTTCTCCTGCAGATTTAATATAGTCTAATGTGACTGTTTGGTTGTAAACGACCCGAACAACTGCTTTGGACATTATAGAATAAAGCTTTTATTCATTAAACTTTGATAGTGCTAATCAGGGTTACTATAGCGGGGAAAATCTTATCCAAGAGAAATTTGAGTTCCTGTGCGATAGTGCCCTGATCAGCACTATCGTAGTTGAATGAATAACCCCCATTGTGTATTTCCCTTGCAGTGTAATCAATGCATACAGGTACATTTCAACTGCACACTTTTCCCCAAACTCAGGCAGGGTAATACTGCCATGTATTTCCAAGTTATTTAAAGATTTTACATTATGGGCTAGATTCATTAATGGTCAATATAGCTTTGTTAAAAAAAAAAAAAAAAGCAATTATTAAGAAATAGGATTGCAGAAAGGTTTTTTTTTAGAATTACCACCATTTTTACGAACGATTGTTCATCAAATGGATATAGTAGCTATATTTATCTTATTTGCATAGGCAAAAAATGTGATAACAGGAATGTGTGTTAAACAGCACTAGCAATACAAATAAGCATTAAGAAATAAGGCTGAGTCCAATGTGCCACAATGAATTTTAAGCTGTCTGGCCACGCTCACGCGGCACGTGCGTGCCTGTACGCTCGCGGGCGCCAGGCGCTTACCGAGACAGCTAGAATTGTGTTTCAGGTGTGCACTGAAGGGTCACATGACCTCCTCAGCCAATCAGCGCCAGTCACTGCTCGGCCACGGCCCCCCGCTTGCGCTTACAAAAAAAATTGCCAGACAGCTCATTTGCCGAACGCTCATGCTTGAGAGTTGGTGACGTCACCACTCTCAAGCATGAGCGCGCTCAGCGGCACAGTGGACGAACCCTAAGACATTAGGAATTAGCGTTAATGAGTGCTAGCGATGCAACTGTACAGGTAATTTGTTGCGATATGGCTTTAGTAAAATTCAATTAAAACATTAGTGATATTAGTGTCTCCCGGCAATCTTATTTATTCAGGGAATGAAGGCCACAATGACTTAAAGGCGCTTTTCCATGAAGCAAATACAATTAAAAAATCCCAGCTTATTATTGTAATTAGCTTCCTTACCCGCTGATTCTGTATGTATGTATACATATCTTTATTTATATAACGCCATCCATGTACATAGCGCTTCACAGGAGTAATACACGTGACATAATAATATAACACATAATGGGAATAAGCTCTTCAGACATAAAAGTAACTTTAGGAAAAAGGAATCCCTGCCCAGAAGAGCTTACAATCTAATTGGTAGGAGGAACGTACAGAGACAGTAGGAATGTGTTCTGGTAAGTGCGTCTGCAGGCGCCCACGGTCGATGTATGAGGTGTAAAGTGTCACCCACGGAGCTACTCATATGCATCATTAAGGAGGTGGGTTTTAAGATAGGTCTTAAATATGGATGTGCCATAGACGGTCGGATCGGCTGCTTCGCCACAATCGGTATATGTAGCCCCTAAGAAATATTCAATTGCCCTTAAAATAACTGCTTTTCTTGAAAAATAAAAAAAATTATGAAAAAAAAAATAGTTTTACCTGCTCATTAAAAAACTATATATATATAACAGTAATATAGACAGCGCCCTTCACCCACCACACCCAAATTGCTGCAGCTCTGATTATATGTGGCAAGTGTTAGCACCAGGGAAATTAACGGTGTTCCACAGGAGAGGTGAATGGCGGCCGCACGCTGCAAACAAGCGCTCCTAAACTAAAGAACTTTTCTCCTGGAGATAGCGGCTTTTGCAGACACAAGATCTGGAACCATTGTGGACACCTGTACACCGTGGAGTCTTCAGTTGGTGCATGGGCTGGTCCCATAATATGTCTTTTTATATTGGACAAATTGTAAGTGTGCAATTGTCTTGTCCATGATGTATTAAATTTGTTCATCTGATTTTACACAAGGATCGGGCGCTTCTTTTTTCTTTTTCTCATATATATATATATTTATATATATATATATACATTTTCTTCTGAATACAAGCACATCAGTAACTTATGTTTCTCTGTATCACTAATAATAGCCGCATAATTACTTACCAGTATTTACCAGTGGCTCTGAAGACTGAAACAATCACTGATCACTAAAAGACATTAGATACAGATTGTAAAAGCTTTTGTTTACTATACAAATGTTGACAGTTTAAAAAAAAAAAAAATCTAGTTTCAAAATTCTTTTTTAAATTAAAAAATGTGTCAATCAGCTGCAATCCACCTATTAAATATGCCCCTGCCCTCAGTTCACTTTTGCCCAATGAGGGACTATTAAAGCAGCAAGTTGGTACTTGGGCCAACCCCGTAGATGAACTGCACTATTTTCCGCTACTTTGTTTTCAGTGCGGGTGTCTCCTTTCAGTCCTGGGGAAACAAAATGGCCGGACCCATAGGAAGCGGCAAGGTACAGCTCACTATTGGATGACCGCTGGGTGCTGGTGCCATATTAAAAAAACCAGGAGGTGAACTGGCACCGAAAAAGGTAAATATGTGGAAAACGAGGGTGGCCGTAGAGCTGACTATAGCACGGTCCAGCTCCCGGGGGCCCCTCTGGGTCAAACACTAAAAATATATATCATTTCACATTTGGGTGAAATTGCTACTTTAATGAACTCACAGTCTCTGTGGTTGTTTATGATGTGGAAGCAACATTTCTTTTTAACCGCAAACATGTACAGTATGGACACATTCTTCCTTTTTGTGAAGGTCACTGGTGACTGAATGGGCACATCTTGTTTTCTCAATATACAAATAACATTTCTGAATATAACAACAGACACAAAGCTTCATTGCTACATCCAATACGACAAACGATATACTGTATTAAAACACTCATCTGTTTTTTTTCTTTTCATAAGCGAGGGTCATTTCGTCAAATCACACCAATGTATCCCCTCTTTTGCAATTCCTAACACTAACCTGCAAACACTCTCCCAACCTCTCTAATATAGGGAGAACTGTCCTAATAGACTGTTCATTCACAGGCGCATAACAAGACCTGCCATTCAAAAGGAGGGATGGGTGAGCTTAAACCAGGGAGGAGCGGTCACATACCTACAAACAATTGATTACCGACTGATCTTCACTTATGAAAAGAATTACAGATGATAAGAATGTAACTGTCTAATTTGTCATATTGGATGCAGCCCTGAGACCCGTTGTCTTTTATTGTAACACGAGGTCACAATCTCAGCAGCGCTCCTTTTTATGGGGTGCTGGGTTTGGGTTCTGAGCTTGCGGGGTTTGTGTGTGCAACATCCGAACGCATGAAATGCTTGATAAGAAAATGTCTACTCAAGCAGAATTATATTACCACAATAGCCAAGGGCTTTATTTTTATACGTGACCGAAACATTTCTGATGCAGCACTTTAATAATTATATTGCACTTTTACCTTCTATGTAGCCAACATGTAAATGATTTCTGGTACTTTGTATAAATACTAGAAATTATACCACTACCAGTAAAGCTGAGACCCCGGTGGTGGTATTATAGAGCAGTGGTGCGCAAACTGGGGGGCGCGACCCCCAAGGGGGGCGCGAGACTGAATGCGGGGCGGCGCAGGGTTTACAGAGGCCCCGCGCGCTTCCCGAAGGTACTTAAATTAAGTGCCGGGGGAGCTGCAGGGCCTCTGTAAACCTAACTTACCTTGGCTCCGGCAGCTTCTCACACACGTCGCCATGGCAACACGGCATCAAATGACGCCGCAAGGTCATGTGACATCACATTGCTATGGCAACATGACGTGCCGACGCCAGAGCGGGGGTGCGGAGGTGAGGGGTCCGCCGACAGGGGGGGTGCAGGGAAAAAAGTTTGCGCCCCCTGTTATAGAGTGCACGTTACACACCTCAGTACAGCCCTCTATGGGGCAGACCCCAGTGGCAGTGTGTGTGGGCGCACAAAGCGCTGTGACGAGTACGCTGGCGGGGAAGACAAGAATTGTATCTTCACGTGGCGGCGTGCAGCCAACGGCAGGGCAGATATGCCCCCTCATGGCCCTTCCTCCCCCCCGCACCCCTCGCTCTGCCCTACAGACCGCCGTTCGCGGCTGTAGTCTCTGCACGTGCCGCCAGGCGCGCATGCACAGGGAGGACTGGGGCCGTGGCCTACGAGTTGCTGCTGATTTATAGGTAATCAGAATCCTTCACGATCACAAAAGGTCATTGTTCCCACGTGATCTGACACAGATATTTATTTTCAAACCTTTTCTTGATAGATCAATAGCAGTTATATTTTTGAAAGAAAAAAAAACATTTCGTTTTCTAGAGCAAGGGTGCACAAAGTTTTGGCCCGGCGCCCCCCTCCCTGCTCAGCCCCAGTGCTCACTCCCCCCCCCCACCCGGTGTCCAGTGTCAAATGATGCCACGGGTCATGTGACATCACATCGCCATGGCAACGGGGCGGCATGTGACTTCACATGACCCCATGGTGACACGTCGCCCGAAACAATCGGAGCGAAGGTAAATGTGTAATACAGAGGCCTTGCGCGGTCCAAAGGCATTTAATTTAAATGCCTTGGGGAAGAGCGCCGGCCTCTGTAACCACCGCGACCTCCCAAAAAAATTCTCACGCCCACCTCCCAGTTTGCGCACCCCTGTTCTAGAGGACAAATGTCTACTAGAACTCAGCCCTATATAAGGGTTTAACATGAAAAAGACTTATAAAGAATGACTAAATGACCTCACCATGTACACACAGTATGGAAGAAAGGGGTGAAGGGAATATGATGTGACAGAGACCATCAAAGACTTGAAGGCTATAAAAAATGTACAGATGGGAAACATTGACAATAAAAGAAACTAAGGCCCATGCGGTGGAGACGGAATGAGGCTATTTATCCAAATCTCTTGGAATTAAATTTTTTTTTACTGGGATAAATTTGGTGCATTTTTAAACCAGTTTCCCCTCGTTTTGCAGCTGAAATACTTTAATACGTTTAAAAGGGAAATGTTCTCTGACCCCATTACAAAGAGTTGTGAATTCATTGAATTGCCTCTTATCATAAGCTAACTGATAAAAAATACAAGTTAAGTGTAGCCCCCTGTCCTATGCCCAAGGGAACTAGCGGGCAACGTCGTGTGCTGCTGTACCTGTTGCTCACAGGGGGGCTAAGTCTCCGCCTCTGGGAGCCTGGGGTGAGCTCTTTTTCCTTATGTGCAGCGCCTCCACCTACTATATGAGGGATCCCAGTGGTGGCGGGATAACCCCTCACAGGAACCAATACACAGTAGCACGCAATACACCACAAATATGTATATAACTAATCTTTACTGTACACAATACTAAACACGTATGACACACAATACATAGGTACCAACCTTTATAGTGCAGCAACACCAACACAGAGTGGTTCCCCCAAAGTAATCAGGGTGCCACGGCACCAACAACCCCTGGCGTCCTGTTCCAGCAATTCCCACCCGTGTGAGGTAACATTACCCCCTGTGGATGTGGGTGCTTGTCGCGATGGTTTGGAGCGGGTCCCACATAGTGGGGCCTCCAACACAAATCCCCTCTCTCCTAAGAGGTCCGGATCCTCCTTGCTGTGTGAGCTCCAGCCAGAGGATCTCACAAAATGTCTAGGATCCTATGACCTGGTCCCAGGCCATAGGGCACCGCGTGGCCATCCGGTCACCGGTGCAACAGTACTACTATGGTGATAAAGGGGAAGAGTCCCTATCTGGGGCCTTCCCTGCAACACTCCGCTGGGGTGGCTCAGGGCCTAGCTGGGGCCTAGCTGGGGCCTAAGGGGCAAGGTCTAGGCCTAGCTCAGGAAGCACTGCTACCTGGACACTACCTTCTGCCTTGCAGCCCTCCATCCGACTCAACACGCTGGCTCCTTGTCCCAGAGGATATCCTGTCCTTCTCCTGCTGCCAGACTCCCATTGGCTGGGACGGCCCCATGTGATTTTTCCCTCCCCCCCCCCCCCGAGGATTCTGGGACTCGTAGTCCCTCTGTAGTCCTTGCGGAGCCTTTCCAAAATGGCCACCGCTCTATTCCCGCAAAGCATTATGGGGCTTGTAGTTCCTAATGCCTTTTGCAGACCTTTAAAGATGGCCGTAACTGGGCATGCGCAACAGGTCTGCAGCAGCCGCTAGCTTCCCCACTCGCACGGAGCCCCGGCACATCACCCAGCAGTTGTAAGGAGGGGGACTCTGCTACATTAGGAAATTAAAAATGTCTGATATTGACATGTGGTTAGTAAATAGAGATTGTGCGGTCATCAGAATATAGTACATGGAGAATAGTTGCGACTATAAGCACACTAATAATGGGGAATCCCCACCATGAGATGTGAGTGATGTACAAAGGATAGAGGAAGTGGTATTACATATTATGACACACCAAGTCAGTTACGTGTAAGTAGGAGGAATGGATGAGATAAAAAAGCTTATGAAAGTTTCTTATATGCAATCATGTGTTCAAATATGATTTACATAGACGAGAGTGTTATAACTTCGGTAGGTTTCCAAAAATCCCTTCCTATTTCCATATTTCTGCTAACCACTACAATCCTATGTATATTGTAGGTAAGGGGACCACAAGTCCTGGGTTAGCCAGGACAATCCCGGATTTTCATGAAATATCCCGGTATCCCGGCAATTTTCTCAAAATCGTTCTAGTGTCCCGGTTTTTAGCTTTTCCCTGTTTGGACTTGCTTAAAACTGTCTAAAGGGACACTGTGCGTTTTTATGCGATCGGTCATATCAAAGAGTAAACGTTTTAAATGCAGTATATTGGTAAACTCTAAATGATTTATTAATAGAAAGCAAACCCTCGTTGTGTTATACTCCAGAGTTTGGGTTTATAAGGGAAATTGAAATAAAATCAATAATGGAGCATAAATGGGGAGGCGATTGGACAAATACCGTTATAATATTTATTTTTAAGTGATGTCATTTGTTTTTATACATAATTTTTTTTTAATGTGTCCGGTTTCAAATTGTGAAAATCTGGTCGCCCTAATTGTAGAGCCCTGGTGATGGACCAGTGACAGGTCTGTACATATCTGGAAAAAGATACTAAATGTATAATAAAACCCAGTGAGTGCATAAGTCCCTAAAAATGGAAAGGGCATTGTACCTCAATATATTGTATATATAGGGCACGCTAAGTTAACCCCTTTTGTGCAAGAGGGACTTTTGACAATACATGGAAGTGGTTAACAAAACGGGCCTTCTGTAAATGCTATTTAAATCCATGACTAAGGGGCCTGTGTGAAATGACTGTAAAGGAGAATACAAACAAGCAAGAAGAAGGAAAGACAGCTCATTGGAAAACATGGCAGTTTCTTGGAAATGTTAGCATGCGCGTGTGTTTGCTTAGCTGTCTATTTATATCCAGATACTTCAAGTCTGCAGATTTTTTTTTCCTGCCTTATCAAATGTGTAAGTTCATTTCTGGAACCCTACGGCAATTAAAAATAAAACATGGGCATAACTGTATGTATCGCAATGTGTTCCAAGGTCTTCCAGCTATGGCCTAAAGAAGCTTAAAAATATCCTGATGTCTTACAGTACTTTTATTTCTTTTTCTTAGCATGAAATGTTTGTTTTGTTTCTTGCTGTCTTTATTTTGTTATTTATCAGTGAAAACTAGGTTTATATATAAAAAAAAAAAGGTATGCAGCTCAAAACATGGTTCTATCTGCATAGTCCACATGTACAATTTTAACAAGATAAACATTTACAGATAGAAGCACATATAAAAATATGCTTAAACAGCAATACCACCTACTCTTTTTTTGGGGGGGCCTGTTGATTTTTGTACAGAATTTGAAGTGGGAGGTCTGCTGCAGTAGAACCGCGCTATATTTAGGTTCTGTGAGCCCTTGTTTTCCGAGATACTTACAGACTTATTTGCCAGTGTTTCCTTTCTGCCAAATGTTGTGGCTCCCGCGGGCCAAACAGGAGCCACAATGTCATTGAGGGGATGATGTTGCAGCTTCCTATTGGATGACCGCGTTGGCCATGTTGGAACACCGGCAACTAAGCCATTAAGTATTTCGGGAACCGGGGTGGTGGGGTGGTCCTTGTAGCTAACATTAGCACTGTTCAGCTCTGAAGAACCACCTGGTTTGATTGCCTTAAAAAAAAAAAAAAAAATTCAATAGGAAAAATGATAAGGGGGTTCATGTACGTGATGTCACGCGAATGCACGCAAGCTAAGGAAGCTCTGTGCACTCCGCCAACATATTTAACTATAACCCTGTAACGGATCAGGGGACACGCGCCTCTCAGCGGCTCCCCGTCACCTCCAGTCCCACGGCGGCTCCCTGCCCCGTTGCCCCGCTCTCTCAACACCTTACCTCCTCCACGCCAGGACGTTCCTCCGCGGCGCACACCGCATCTGCGTACACACGATCGGGGCGCGTGCACGGCAGCCTTACAGAAGGCGCGCGCACCCGATCCTCTGACCTGTCCTCCTGTGCTGCTGGCTCCTCCCCTCACCGGCTGCAGGCTATTACCAGGTATCACTCCCTTGTCTCCCTTCCTGCTTACCTGGACCTATCACTGCAGCCACTCAACCAAGCCTCCGCTCCACCCCTTGCTACCATTGGTTCTCCGCCCTTTAATAACCCAGTCTGCCCTCTCCGTCGTTGCTCAGCATAGCTTCTCTGTGGCTCCTGTGTGCAGTGACTTGTGCTTAGCTCTCTGTTTCAGCTCCTTTTTCCTGACCCTGCCTCTGTTTGGATTTCCCTGGATTGATCTCGGCTCGGCTTGACTACGTGTACCTCTCTACTCCTGGATACTGCTTTGGATCTCACTACGCTGCTTTCTCCTGCCCCTGACCCTTGGCTCTAGGACATTTACCCATCTACTTCTGGCACCCCGGACTCAGCAAGTATATCATTAACCCTTTTCTCACCAGGCCCGGCAACGCAACTTACCACACTCAGGGGACGCCCTCACTTCTGTGGGTGCGTGTTATACCCTTACCCACCTCAGTACTGGGGACTGGCCAGGTCTGCGGGCATACAGGCGTTACATTATGCTGAGCCCAACAAACGCAGACCCCCCTGAGGTGGGCCAAGGTGTCACTATGGATCACTGGCAATTTTTGAGCGACCAAGTTACCGCTGTGGCACAAAAACTTTCTTCACTCTCCCTGCGGGATTCTCCAAGTGTACTGTCCCCTCCTGCCCCACTACCTATGGGCAATTTGGAACCACGTATTCCACCTCCTAATCGGTGTGCCGGAGACGCCATTACTTGCCGGGGATTCTTGAACCAGTGTGGTGTTCAATTCGAAATGTCCCCATCTCGGTTTCCCTCAGGTCGTTCGAAAGTGGCCTACGTTTATGCTCTGCTCACTGGTGACACGCTTGCTTGGGCTTCTCCCCTCTGGGAACACCGCTCGGACGTAACCCAGGATTATCCCAAGTTCCGGTGAGAATTCCAGCTAGTCTTCGACACGCCGGCACGTAGGGAAACTGCCGCTTCTTCTTTGTTGTATCTTTCCCAGGGTCGCAGGCCGGCTGTGAGATACCCGGTGGAGTTCCGCACCATCGCTGCAGAAACCCAGTGGAACGATGAGGCTCTCGCCGCGGCATACTGGCAGGGTTTGTCTGAATCCCTCAAGGATGACCTTGCAGCTCATGTTCGTCCTTCATCTCTGGAGGAACTCATTGCCCTCAGTATCCGGATGGATCAGCGCATCCAAGAGCGACGTCACGAGCGCCAGCGCCCTCGTTTACTGTCTCCCTTGCCTGTCTCTCCTAGGTCTCCTCCCTCGGCTTTTCCTGCGTTGGACGCCCCTGAACCAATGCAAATCGGTAGCCAACAGCTCCGGGCCACTGAGAGAACCCGCCGCTGAGATGAGGGACTCTGCTACTACTGCGGCTCTCCGGAGCACCTGCTACGTCACTGTCGTCTGATTCCGGGAAACGAGAATGCCCAGTAAAGGTAGAGGGGCTTCTACTGGGTACTATTTTGCCTTTCCCCTCTTTCTCTAAAGACCTACCGAAGAGAATCCTCCTTCCCATAACTCTCGTTGGTCAAAATATCAAGGTAGAGGTTGAAGCCTTCATCGACTCCGGGTCTAGTGGCAACTTTTTGGATCATGACTATTCCTGCAATAATCGTATTCCGTTAGTCAAGAAGAAGTCGCCCATCGGCCTGGAGGCTATCGACTGTCAACCGCTTCAACCAGCCTTCATTATTTGGGAATCTATCCCCCTCACCATGACCACCGCGGATGGTCATACTGAAATCATCATCTTCAATGTCTTTCACTCCCCTACTGTCCAGGTCATTTTGGGATTGCTGTGGCTCCAGCTTCACAACCCGCGGATTGATTGGACCAACGAACTACCTATCCAGTGGGCTTCTACCTTGAAGAAGACGGTTTCTCCTCCCGTTACCGTGCTCGCTGGTCTCAACGCCTCTACTCCTTCTCTTTCCTCCCTGCCTGAGGTATACCACGATTTCTCGGATGTCTTTAACAAGACCCAGGCTGAAGTTCTACCCCCTCATCATTCGTACGACTGTCCCATTGAATTAATTCCTGGAACCACTCTCCCCAAGTCTAAATCATATCCCTTGTCTGTTCCCGAGACCGAAGCTATGGCGACCTACATCCAGGAGAATCTTAAGAAAGGGTTTATCCGGAATTCCACCTCCCCCGCTGGGGCCGGTTTCTTCTTCGTGAAAAAGAAGGATGGCTCTTTGAGACCCTGTATCGACTTTCGTGGGCTTAACAAGATTACAGTCAAAAATCGGTACCCTCTTCCCCTAATTTCCGAACTCTTTGATTGGCTCAAGGGAGCCTCTATATTTTCTAAACTTGACCTGAAAGGAGCCTATAACCTCATCCAAATACAAGATGGTGACGAATGGAAAACTGCATTTAATACGCGTTCTGGTCATTATGAATACCTAGTGATGCCGTTCGGCCTCTGCAATGCTCCTGCCGTCTTCCAAGAATTCATGAATGATATCTTCCGGGACATTCTGGGAATCTTCATCATCGTATACTTAGATGACATCCTCATATTCTCCAAGAACCTGGAAGAACACATTCGTCACACCAGGGTGGTCCTCTCACGTCTGCGTACTAATCGCCTCTACACGAAGATGGAGAAATGCCTCTTCCACCAATCTTCCACAGCCTTCCTTGGCTACATAATCTCCGATAAGGGGTTCACCATGGATCCAGAGAAGTTGAAATCTGTTTTGGATTGGCCGCTGCCGAACTCCCTGAAAGCTGTGCAGCTTTTCCTTGGTTTCGCTAACTACTATCGAAAGTTCATCTGTAATTTCTCCACTATCGCATTAACCATTACGGCTTTGACCAAAAAAGGTGCTGACTCCACAGCATGGTCTTCCGAAGCCATCAAAGCCTTCGAGTTCCTCAAAAGGGCTTTTGTCTCCGCCCCCATCCTGCGGCATCCGGATACAACCCTTCCTTTCACCCTGGAGGTAGACGCTTCTGACGTGGGAGCTGGGGCAGTACTCTCACAAAGATCCTCTCCACAGGAAAATCTCTACCCATGCGGATTCTTTTCCAGGAAATTCTCTTCTGCCGAGAGAAATTATGATGTCGGGAACCGTGAACTTTTAGCTATCAAATTAGCTGTACAGGAATGGAGACATCTTCTCGAGGGTACCAAGGAGCCAGTAGCCATTCTCACCGATCACAAAAATGTATTATATATTGAGGGGGCTCGTCGTCTAGGATCCCGCCAGGCACGTTGGGCATTGTTTTTCTCTCGCTTTAATTATACGATTTCTTATATTCCCTGTACCAAGAAAATCAAGGCAGATGCTCTTTCTCTACGGAGGAAGGATCTAATGAATCTTCAGAGATGATCCTTCCCGCAAAACACATCATTTCTGCTAATAATTTTGATATTCTGGATGAAATCAATAAAGCCCAGGCTCATATTCCTAGGAGATTTAAGGTGCCAGAAGGACGTTTGTACGCTGCTCCACGTTTTCGCCACAAGATCCTTGAGTGGGGGCATTCTTCGATATCTTCAGGGCATCCAGGCTTCAAGAGGACACTAGACCTTATCAAACTGACTTTTTGGTGGCCCAAAATGAACAAGGACGTTTTTGACTCCACCAGAGCTTGCCCAGTATGTGCTCAGAGCAAGTCCGTCCGACACAAACCTTCTGGTCTCCTCCTTCCCCTTCCCGTTCCGGAGCAGGCTTGAAAGCATATTTCCATGGACTTTATTGTAGAACTTCCCAATTCTCACGGGATGAATACGATCCTCGTGGTAGTGGACAGGTTTTCTAAGCACACACATTTTATACCCCTCAAGGGTCTTCCCAATTCAGCCACCTTGGCTGACATTTTCTCTAAAGAATTTTCAGGTTACATGGCGTGCCACTTTCCATTGTTTCTGACAGAGGTACTTAATTTATCTCTAAATTTTGGCGAGCATTCTCACAAAGACTTGGCATTTCCCTTCTCTTCTCCTCGGGTTATCATCCGCAGACCAACGGCCAGACGGAAAGAATGAATCAGACCTTGGAGCAGTATCTCAGATGCTTTGTATCAGAATCTCAAGACAATTGGGTGGACCTATTACCCTAGGCAGAGTTCGCTATTAATTCTCTGAAGAATGAGTCCACGCAAGAGTCGCCTTTTTTCATTAACTATGGTTATCATCCCAGCAGTCTGCCCCTCTCCTCACTCCCGTCTGGTGTTCCTGCAGCAGACACTCATGTCTACGATCTACAGAATTCTTGGAAAAAGATTCAAAGAGCCTTGCAAGGGTCCATCCAAAAACAAAAGACGAAAGCAGATCGGCGACGTCAGGTGGCCCAAGTATACAAATCTGGAGACAGGGTTTGGCTCTCCTCAAGAAATATCAAACTCAAAACTCCTTCTCAGAAGCTGGCTCCTAGATTTTTGGGTCCCTTCAAGGTCCTCGAATGGATTAACCCGGTGGCATATCGACTTTCGCTTCCTCCCACCATGAAGATACCCTCTGTGTTTCACGTATCCCTCCTGAAACTCTTTGTCCAAAATGTACACTTTCCAGACCGTCCTCGGAGACCTAGTCCTGTCACCATACAAGGACAACAGGAGTACGAAGTTCAGCCCATTCTTGATTCGCATTGGTCCAGGGGCAGGCTTCAATTCCTCGTTCATTGGAAAGGATATGGCCCAGAGGAACGCTCATGGGTACCTTCTCATCATATCCACGCTCCAGCTCTTCTCAAACAATTTCGTCGGAAATTTCCTCACAAGCCTTGGGAAGATCGTCCGGAGTCTGATCCTCAAGGGGGGGGGGTACTGTAACGGATCGGGGGACACGCGCCTCTCAGTGGGTCCCCGTCGCCTCCAGTCTCACGGCGGCTCCCTGCCCCGTTGCCCAGCTCTCTCAACACCTTACCTCCTCCATGCCAGGCCGTTCCTCCGCGGCGCACGCCGCATCTGCGTGCACGCGATCGGGGCACGCGCACGCAGCCTTACAGAAGGCGCGCGCACCTGATCCTCTTACCTGTCCTCCCGTGCTGCTGGCTCCTCCCCTCATCGGCTGCAGGCTATTACCAGGTATCACTCCCCTGTCTCCCTTCCTGCTTACCTGGACCTATCACTGCAGCCACTCAACCAAGCTTCCGCTCCACCCCTTGCTACCATTGGTTCTCTGCCCTTTAATAACCCAGTCTGGCCTCTCCGTCGTCGCTCAGCATAGCTTCTCTGTGGCTCCTGTGTGCAGTGACTTGTGCTTAGCTCTCTGTTCCAGCTCCTTGTTCCTGACCCTGCCTCTGTTTGGATTTCCCTGGATTGATCTCGGCTTGGCTTGACTACGTGTACCTCTCTACTCCTGGACACTGCTTTGGATATCACTACGCTGCTTTATCCTGTCCCTGAGGCCTCGTTCAGGGTGCCGGAGGCAGGAGTTGGAGGGCGGGCGTTCGCGAGGGCAGGCGGCAGTCTGCTGGGTGATGTGTGTTCATCCTCCCCAGCAGACTTTTTCAGGAGTTCAGGAGGCGGGGAGGGGGCGGGGCTACAGACAGCAGCTTAGGGATCCAAGTTGCAGTCTTGAAATCATTCTCAAGAATGATTTCATTGGCTGCCGAGGTCCCAGTGACGCTGCTGCAGCTTCAAAAAACGAATTTTTTGTTTATTGAAACTGTAGCCAGCGTCAACTCCCTACTTCGGAGACAGGGCAGCTGCTACCCTGACAACCGCAGTTTACTTTAAATACATTGTATCCCACGGCCGCACGCACATCAGCACGCCCTCCCTCCAAAGCCTGCACCCTGAACAAGGCCTGACCCTTGGCTCTTGGACATTTACCCATCTACTTCTGGCACCCCGGACTCAGCAAGTATATCGTTAACCCTTTTCTCACCAGGCCCAGCAATGCAACTTACCACACTCCGGACACGCCCTCACTGCTGTGGGTGCGTGTTATACCCTTACCCACCTCAGTACTGGGGACTGGCCAGGTCTGCGGGCATACAGGCGTTACAAACCCCCGATCGCCTCAATGATCAGTACTGCAGGACACTCCAGAGGCTGGGGGAGCCAGTTTGGATGGCTAACAAGAGAACGCCGAAGCCGGGGACCCTCGATCTCACCCGCTTCAGCCGCGGGCAGCCAGCAGTGGCTGAAAAAAAAAAAAAAAACAAAGATGGCGCTGCTGAGTGCACGTTCATAAAGGTAAATAAAGGAGAGGCAAGCTGCAGGACCTGAGGAGGATATCCCTGAGAAAAGCAACCCTTAGAAACTCTGCAGAGAGGGCCACAGCAGAGGAGGGGGCAGGGGGCAGATCTGCTTCCAACAGTGAGCTGGCGGAGGGTGACTCAGTAATCACAAAGCAGGACCTCCAGAATATGCTCAGAGAAATGCAAGCAGGCTTTCAGTAAGCTCTGGATAAAAATGTAAGGGAATTTAAATCAGAAATTTCCTTACTGGCTAAAAGAAATACGGAGCTAGAAAATAAGATGAAGATTTCCCTATAAAATCAGGTAAATACTGACGATGAGGTCCTGCCTCTTAATGACGAGATAAGAGCTATGAGGGACGGCATAGACGACCTGGAGAAGAGGGAGCGTAGGCAGAATCTACGAATCCGTCATGTCCCCGAGTCAGTGTCTGCAGAAGCCCTACAGCCATATCTTAAGAGGCAGTTTACGTCAATTGACCCCCAGCTACAAGATTGAGATCTTTTGATGGATAGAGCCCATAGAGCCTTAGGTCCGAGATTTGATGACGCTAAAAGAAGCAGCAATGTCATTCTGAGACTCCACCAATATGCAACCAAGGAAAGGATTATAAAAGGCTACAGAAACAGAGGCTCCATTGAATTTGAAAACAACTCCATCCAGATTTTCCAGGATCTGTCCAGGGTGACAATTGAGAGGAGGAGAGGGCTGCGACCTGTAACGGCGGTACTCCTGGAAAAGGGTATTCACTACCGGTGGGCCTTTCCCTTCCGCCAGGTGGTAAACCATGAAGGCAGACAGACCTCGATCCGCTACCCCAAGGAATCAGCATCTTTTCTGTCGCTGCTGGGTCTGATCCCCAGGAAGACCTCGAGAAGACAACACGGATGATGCCCGATCAGCTGAGGGTGTGGTTGCCCGAAGATAAAAGATTTAAGACCAACTGTGATGTTGTGGGACTCTCGTCAGGTTTGGACTCTCATCAGTCCAATAGATGTTGGAGGGGATGAGGACAGATAGGGGACTTAGCACATACATGGTGGTTTTGCCCAGTCATGCAGACATACTGGAGAATAGTTTTGAAATTAATAGAAGATCAAGGTTCCGCTAGACCCAGCCTAAATTATTTTGACTAAACCTATGGAAGATTTAAATCATTACTCAGCTAAATTAATTACTCATATATATATATATATATATATATTTATGTAGAGCTATCAGTATCGTGTTAGCCGAGCTTCAATAATCAAAAAATAAATAGATGATACAGTTCTGTGGCTAACGAAATGCTTTTATTTGTGCGAGCTTTCGAGATACACTGATCTCTTCTTCCGGCGATGTTACAATGAATTGTAACATCGCCGGAAGAAGAGATCAGTGTATCTCGAAAGCTCGCACAAATAAAAGCATTTAGTTAGCCACAGAACGGTAGCATCTATTTATTTTTTGATTATGTATATATATTTATATATATATGTGTGTGTGTGTGTGTATGTGTGTGTGTGTGTGTGTGTGCACGGTAGCTGCAGCGTGGAAAAAGATATTGCCGCCCTCCAGAAGAGAGGTTATTAGAAGGGTTAACTATGTACAATTGATGTAAAGACTCACCTCATTTTTGAATCACACCACGAGGAAGTTTGATAGAGTCTGGGAGTGATGAATGTAGGATATGTCGCTGATAAATGGTGATAAAATTCAAAATTATGTATGACATGTAATGTGATTGTTGTAATTGAACAAAACTGTCACAAAATGGATGTTCCCCCTCCTGCCCCTCCCCTTTTTTCTGTACCTCTTCCCTTCCCATTTATGTCTGAAAATCTTAATAAAAATATAAGTTTAAAGAAAGAGAATGTTAAGAACAAAGCTTAAAGTTGCCGTGCCATGTTATCAGAAAGTGGAACTATCCACTTTGATGTGTCAAAAGATAATAAATAATTTCAGTCTCTGCAGTTTTAGAAGCCGAAAAATGTTTCCTTTGTAATTTTAGATGCATTTATTTCCCCGTATAATCTATCCTGCCCTCCTTCACGTCAGTCTTTCTACAGCCCCCCCTTCTGTACAAAAACACCACCACTTAGATATTTGTCAATGTCCCCGCAACAAAACTGGTGCCAAAAAATCATCAGATTTATCACATAACAATAAGAAATTAAGAAATGATAAAAGTGCTGTTATCTGGCACTTTTCAGTAAGCCAGTATCATTCTATGTAATATAACAAGTAGAGAAAAAGATCCAGAACCGGAACCAGAGCGCGGTGCTGAAGCTGTCTGAGCCCTTCTCTGTGACTGAGTAACCGCGTCAACATTATTGTGCTAATTTTGCTAAGCCAGTTGTTATATGGCCATACAGCATTACGTGATCATTGGCTAAAAATTGCGGTTTATTTGTGGCTAGTCTCACTTACCTCCGGTTTCTATGGTTGGATCGGTGACTGTTCTATATACACAAACACAGGAACAGGCAAAGACACTGAGGATTTACCGATTTATTCTGCAAGAATACAGCTTTTTTTTTCAGCTTAACACTTAACATATGTTTTTGGAGCACCGGTTCTGAGGGTTAATTGTAGCCCACTACTCCTTGTATTGTGCAATATAACATATAGCAACATTTTGGAGTTATTAAATGTAGCAAATGCGGGTCAATAAGTAAAATACCCGTGAGTATTATTTATTGACTAACCGTCCGGTGAACTTCTTGGAACACAAGTTGGTCAGGGTGTTCTTTTTTGTTTGTTCCTTTCATGGCACTATCCCTTTTTCCCCCCATTATTTCTCATTACTTCCCTTTCCATTCCTGCAACGCAACACACTTAGCTTCATCTCCTGAGCAGTCTTCACTAGTACAGTTGCTAAAGTTCTTCTCTCTGTAATTAGTTGCAAGGGTATTCGCCCTAGGCAAACCTTCAGCTTGCCCCCCCCCTCCCCCCCCACACACACACAAATGATGTTCAGATTTTTTGTTTCTAAGTGATAAATGTAAATATTATACCTGAGAGGAAAAGGTGCCCCACCCTGAAGGTAGGGGGAGTATAGAAACCCTATTTGCATGCACTCTCAGATCGATATGTATTTTGTCAGTATGAAACTCAGGGATCCCTGAGTCCCATACTGACTAAATACATATTGATCTGTGAGTGCATGTAAATAGGGTTTCTATACTTTCAGGGAGGGCACCTTTTTCTCTCTTATATGCACTATACCCTAGTGCAGGGGTGCGCCCCCCTGCCTGCTTCCCTCCCTGCTCACGCCCCTCCCCTCCTTTACCTTGTCTCCGGCGCTCAAATGACGCTGCGGGGTCAGGTGACGTCACGTTGTTCCGCGGCCTCATTTGAGTGAGTGTGGAAAAGAGGGAGTAAGAATGAGACGCAGGGGAGAGAAAAACAGGCGAGGTGGAAAGGAATTGAGTGAGAGTGGGGTAATTGATGGAGGGGGAGGGTGAGAGGGGGTGAGTGAGGAAGAGGAGTGAGATGGAGGGGCTCGCAAGGTGTGAAATGGGGGGGTTTGCAAGACCGTCGGCACGGGGGGGATTCAGTTTCAACTGTAGTCCTGAGCCTCCTGGAAATCTGCAGCCCTGGTCACTCCACCCACTCCGTCTTTCTTGTTCTCCTCTCTCTCCCTGTCACTATCCTCCCTTTCTCTCATTCTCTCCCCCCTCTCCCTGTCACTCTCGTTTCCCCCCTCTCCCTGTCACTCCCATGCTCTCTCCCTTACTCTCTTCCATTCTCTCTCCCCTCCTTCAATCTCTCTCCCCCGCCGCCTTCCCTCTTTGTCATTCTCTCTCCCCCCCCCCCCACACACTGAAACATACACAGGACAGCCACACACCAGGATAGAGCAGCACACAGTGATACACACCCTCACCTCTCTCTTGTCCACACTTTTTCCTCCTCTGCTTGGCCACGCCTCCAGGCTCTTACATCTCTTACAACTCCTTCTAATTGGCAGCATTACCCAGCAGCAGCCAGTCAGGGTGCAGGAAATGGCCCTCTCTCTGCTCAGAGAAATCCCCCTGCAGTTAGAATTCTGCCTCCTAGGCAGCCGCCTAATTGGCCTAATGGAAGAACCGGACCTGCTCTGGTAGAACCAGCCCTGCTCGCCACATTTCAACTGGACCACTGTCTTGGTTTTTGCCCAAGAGTAGCATGTGTCTTGTCCCACCCCCCATCCCCCTTGTCCCCCAACACCCCTAACCACAATACAGAGGCATAAGTGCTATGACATGGAGTACATTAACTCGACCATTTAAATATACATAAATATATAACAGCTATAATATAGCAATTTACACAAAGTCAAAGTATCTAAAGACCATCTGTTGACCCAACACTCAACTAACATGCAGAGAAAAAGTGTGTAGCGATACTGAATATCTCCGTATAGTTCTGAGTACCTAAAGCTCACACTAGAGTACGTTGTTTAAGCAGAACGTTAGTTACTGTAAGGTGAGCTGTGCTAAGTAAACTGTGTGGATTCTGTAAGGTGCTTGCAGCACTATTCTGGAACATGATTTATTAGTCTATACAAGAGCATTCACCTGCAGTAGAGACGGCCTTGTCTGTGTTTATATAAGAAGTAAACCAAGAATGAAGTCTCAATGCTCACTTTTGTATTTTTTTTAAAATGCATGGATGAGTGGGGCCACTATAGCCATATTGTTAACTGGTTTCTTTCTTTGGGTGGACTTGATGACACAAGCAGTTGAATCAAGTTATTTGCTTACCTAGACATCAGAGACCTAGACATACTCCCATCATAGCTCATTCAGTCAACATTTGGGATTCTATCATTTATTTTCCCTCTTACTCCCATGGAGCCCAGTCTTCTCTCCTTTGCGTCACCTCACCTTAGATCAGTGCCAGCAGAGTCACAATGAACATCTTCTCCACTGCTGCAGAACGGCTGACGTTATCACCTCCAATAAAAATTCAGTCTCAAAATGGTGAATGTGAAATGACATTTATCTTCAAAAAATAAAAGTTAGAAATATGGTAAAGCACTTTACTGTTTATTCGTGTGTGGGAAGAAGAATCGTGCTATTGGCGCCAAGATTATGCATTTCAGGCTCTAAAGGGCATTTACCTAGGCAGAGGGTCCGGCAAAGCATAGCTGAGAAATGTGTTTCAGGAAACTGTGGCAACAAAGGGTTTAAATGAGATGGAGAAGTAGGGGACACTGGTCTATAAATAGCAGAAAGCTCCTATTTTTTTTTAAGAATCTATTTTCCGAGGCAGAAAGCTTTTAGGTGTGGAGGTTGAAAATGTCTAGCAGTACTTATGGATCTGCATTGAAGCATGTCAATTTTTACTAAGTGCCCACTTTAAGATAAGTGCCACCTCAATAACAGAATACTAGGTTATTACTGGATAAACAGACCACAATATATGTTCTTTTGTTTGAAACTTGTAGCACTGTCTTCTCCCTTCAATCCAATTTGAAGTAGCATATATACACTGCCTTCCTTTGGAGTAGATACAGTATAACTGGAGCCAGGCCTCATACATAAAAGCGTGATGAATTGGACTTGCGTGATTCATATAACCCAAAATAAGAAGTACTTACATGCCAATTTCTTTCAAGTGAGGCTAATTCGTAGTGCAGAGTATTTATGTTTCACAATGAGAGTTATATGGCTGGGCCTAACTTTCAGTGCCGCCCGTGACACCCCACCACCCCCCCTCACCCCCCCCCCCCCGCAGCCGTCGGGCTCTCCCCCCGCCGGCGGGAGTGCATGTAGCAAAGCACCGAGCAAACAAAAGCATGCATTAATACCGCCAGTGCTGTGACTGATGCTTCATTCCCAGGAAGCAGAGGAATCTGATAAGCAAACGGACACATGTTTATATAAGCACAACTTTAAAGGCATCTTCTTGTAAGCTCCAAAATTCCTGTGAATGCATAAGATAAAAAATATATATCAACAACCTCATTAGCTTCACATTTTTCCCTCTGGAGGGATCTGTGGTAAGAATGTTAACGTGTCAAATTGCATATGTTGGTGTTTAACTTCAGAAGCTTTAGATAGCCATGCAATCTGATGACTGAAACCCATGCAGCATAAATGCTAGGAACACATTGACCTATATATACTGACCTACATTACATCCATAACTACAGTACAAGGTCTTCATTGTGTGACGAGGCTGATTTCTTTAAAAGAACATGTTGCAAAAGAGCAATAGGTGTAATGAAGTCGAAATGTAAGATCTAACATCCACTGCCTTTACCAAATGCATTTTTGCTAAGTTGGTATCGCATTCAGATTGTATTATATTTAGCTTTTGGTCTCTAAAAAATGTGTGTGTTACTGTACTTCTCTCTAGCTTTGTCCATTGGTTGCTCCTAATAATTTGTGACATTTGCTCTATGATTGTCAAAGCTGCCGTCCTCCCCCTCCCCCTTAGGACCAAAATGAACGAATGTCAGTCACAACAGTTAATAAAGGATTGCAGTGCTATACCCCGTATCGGAGCCTACTGAATCTAGGCATATTTGTGTAATAGTACAATAATCTCACCTACCCACGTTCAATCATTTATACTTCAGCATAATCAGGTGCTGTAAGTAATAAGACTGGCCAGACACACATTCATGAAAAGAAAGATGTGTGCGTTTGCATCAGATGAAAGGTCCATATTGGACCTGAAACATTGTTTCTCCTCTGTTCTTTGCCGTTACAATAAATGGAGAATTGCATCGGGAACTTGTGAGTAGAGCTGTACTTTGTACCTCCGTCCTAGAGGAGACCTGCATTTTGAGGAATTTGTTTGTCTATGGCTGCGTCCATGGAAGAACAGGCAGCGCTCAGCCGTGGAAACGCTCAGCGCTGAGCCCCGGCATCCTCAATGAGGATGTCTTTAGAGGGGGCTCACGCGAGCGTCCCCAGGCGTGCTGAGGAGTTGGATTTTTCAGCCGACAGCCAAAGCTGTTTTTCAGCGCGCTGTCGGCTGGAAACCTCCAATCACAGCACAGCAGGGTCAACGTCACGGCGCCGTGACGTTGGTGCGTCACGGGCTATTGGCCCAGCGACGTCACTGCCCCGCCTCCCTATCGCGCCCGCTTGCTCGCCTGCATGTGCATGAAATCGCACAGGCTTCAGCATGCGAGCATCAGCGTCAGCGCGGTTCAGCACTGCTCCCCCCCTCTATTGACGCAGTCTATGTTGTGTTGGCTGCATAAGCAAAATTCTCCTCGGCTGAAACTAATCCCCCCTCACTTTGGAACTGTTCTTCTGTATAGTCTGAATGTTTGTTCCCTCTGAATCCTTATTACACTCCTGTTTATTCCTTGAAATGTCATTATATTTGTGAAATCTAAAAAAGGCAACAAAGAACTGCAAAAATCTTATTTCTTTCCGCCAAGAATGAAAAACATACTTGAACTAATTCATTTATACTGGCCTTATCAATGGTTCATGGAGATCCGTATCGCAATGTGCACCTTCAGTTGTCACGTACATAACTC
Organism: Ascaphus truei; assembly: GCF_040206685.1. NCBI lineage: Eukaryota > Metazoa > Chordata > Amphibia > Anura > Ascaphidae > Ascaphus > Ascaphus truei. The sequence continues at coordinate 196,453,656 of NC_134483.1, read as the reverse complement.
AATCAGAAAAAAAGTCCTATATTTTAATGGCCCTTCTTGGCTGTAGTTTATATGGGTGCTTTTAAGACCTTTCAATCGTTTCTTCAGATAATGCCATTTTCAGGTCTTCGAGCATGAACAAACCACAACCCTAATTAACGTTCCTATGAATCCCTTGTAGATTTGTAACCGTTTGTGATATCTCATTATTGTCTAACATCATCGATGTAGCTGTAACAACCTTTCGGGATTTGGGGAACTCACAAGTCTCTTCTACAAGAGGATTTTGTACAGCAAAAAAAGAAGAAGAGATAGGTGAGGTCTGCAAAGCTTGTGCAAAGCTACATCTATGCTCAATTATCATTTGTAGTCCATTTACCAATTTGGCCACTACAAGTTAACCTTTAACCCTTCTGGTGTACTATAGATGTGTCTACTACATCATGGGGTCCGGCACTCCGTGGGCCCCCTGACTTAGTAGCTTCATCTTAATCTTCCTGTTCCTTTTTCTAGGAGAGATTGTACCCTGCGCCGTAGGGCCTCAGCTCCCCTCCTCGGCGGGCCCTGCCTAACCAAGTCAGGCCCAACTTTCGTAATCACTGGGCCTGAGCTCCCCACTGCTGCGGGACCTGAGCTGCCTAAGGCCAAGGCCATAGTACAGGTGCGTGCGGGTGTGATGGCGCGCGTGGTGTCATGTGTGCCTCCTGCAGAGGCGATCCGTGGACTGTGGGATGCTGTGGGGAGACGCGATGGGGAGGCGTGCCCGTGACATCAGGTGAGCGAGTTGCCCTCATTGCCTGAACCGCTCACGTGACCCGGCTGTGGCGCGACATAATCAAATGATTGTCTGCCCGGGAATCGATCACGTAGTCGCGCTTCAGCGCGCGCTCTATGGCCTTCCTCATTGAGGTATGGCCTTTTGTTCACATCGTGTGCGACGTTACGTGCGCTGTCGCGTGGTCCATGGACGCGGCTTTACATTGCATGGCCCACACTGACTGCTGGCTGTCCCCTCCCTCTAGGTGATTTTCAGCACCCCCAAACCATTCCTATCCGGGGCCCGGGTATAACACTCTGTCCTGGACCCCAGAATAACTATTTGGCGGGCCTGGCTATATGCATTTGAAAATAAGAGTTTTGTATTCTGTAGTGTGTCTTATTATGCCTCACGTCATTAGGCTTTTGAACCTTAATTGGCAAATCTGAAAAGCATCTGAAATGGTGCAACAAATACAAATTGTTAAGAATATGTAACCTTGCTGTGTAATCTTAATTTATTGCAACTTCAGTATATGCTGATAATAAGAGTGAACCTATAAAATTGGCTTTTCTTTACTCCCCCATTTATGTATTAATTGAAAAAAAAATTCTAACGCGCTACTCACCAAGAAACTTTGCACTAAAAAGCGTGTGTAGGAACTTAGGGAGAACCATTTATAGGAAATTATGTCCCTGCTACTTAATGATATATTACTTTGATTACTGTTGTGCACCTAAAAGCAGAGACATCTGACCGCTAACTGTTCCTTTTAAACTTAAACAATACCAAATCTTGACATAATAAACATGTAACCGTAGCATTTACTTCATTATTTATTTACGTAGCATAACTGCTACATTATTAAATATTTCCTTTTCCATTCATTAGTAGCAGAGTCAGATTTACTGATAGGATACGTACCAAGATTCTGCTATTTGCTCCATGACACAAACATGTTTACAACAAAAAAGTCTCGGGTGGCGCTCTCACACAGTTAAAAATATAGGGAGTTGAGTCCCTGTGCATATGCTCCAAACAGTGAATGCAAACAGTGTTCAATTTTAACTGTGACAACAGTACATAAACATATATAGTAATCAACCACCTTATAAAACGTGATGCATGAACAATAAATACGTTTGTGAATCAGGGCCCTTTATCCGGACGATCTCTTAGATAAAATATAGTGACGTTAGTGAAAGTATACTTACATATGAAAAGAGAAACTAAATCCATATATGAATTGGAGAAATGACCTCAACTCAACCTTAGATGAGAAACAGTTTCAAAGTTTCTTCCGTTATATGTTGTCTTCAAAAAGAAAGGGAGCGGTGGACAGCACCAGTCATAGGGGATGGGGGTGGGGGGGGGGTCGGACAGGGAAGGGGGGAGGGACATGAAGAATACCACAGGGTAATAACGTATGGACGAGTAGAGTAAATCTCAGGAGGAACCTCCAAAGGTTGTACTCACGCTCTAGTGAATAAAAACAAGCACATCTCAATCAGTTGCAATGCAGTAAGTGCTGCTGTGCAGGGTAATCTGAGGAGAAGAAGAAAAGAAGGCACACCATAGCACAGATGGTATAAACTTAAAAACTTTATAACAATTGTAACACATGTACCCCCACCCTAAGGGAGATTCACTGCTGTTACCTGGTGTTGGTGCTACCTGTGTGGTTCACAGAAGGCCCTGAGCATCCACCGGTGTTGTTGGGGATAGACAGGACAGGCTTTAGGTGCCGAATCGTTCTTTTCTCTTGGTGTTACAGCGCCTCCATTCCCACATGGCCTATCGTAGATAGTTGCAGTCCCCTGTGGAAAACACTCCCACGCTCTCCCTGAAGAACTGCAGCCGCAGGCAGGAGTATAAGACAGTAACATGGTCTTTATTCTTTAGGTACAGCAACAGCTACCAAACAGTGAAACAGCATACATCAGTACACATCCTTTCTGCAGCAAGAGAGATTATCCCCCACTGGACCCTACATACCCAGCAGAGTGTCAACTCGCAGCTTGCTCTTCTTTTGGACCCTGGACTCAACCCCCAGGGCTTGAGACCCCGATGTCTAACTCCCATACTCCTTGGTGGAGTATGGGGTACGTGATCCCACTCCCCTGAGGGAGGGGAAGGAAGGTGAACCAGAGAGAGAGAGACAAAGAGACAGCACAGGTGACAGTGAGAGGGACTTAAGAGACAGCCTGACACTCACAGAGGCGACAGAGAATTGTATGAGACTGCTAGCCAAAGGCAGAGAAAGTGAGAGACAGCATCAGAAACACATTCTCTACACACAGAGAAAGAGAAGAGACCAGAGTAAGAGAGATCAAGATACCTGCTGGGCTGTCAAAGCACAACAGGATAACAGACATCTGTGAGGCTTGTGACGGCAACTTGAATATCCTTGTATAGTCTAGTCTTCCGGCAGCTACTTCTTTTCCCTGGGCCTTTCCTCTGTCAGTCCTGTTAGTGCAGGCAGTGGAAAGGTTAATTCCTTCCTTAGGCCTGTGTGTGTATTACATCCTTGAATGATGAACCAGTATTCAAGGGCAGGCCTAGCAACTTCTGAGGATGTCAATCTGAGGGGTGGATACTGGTTGGAACACACCCTGTCTGTGTGTGGGCCTATCAGTATCCAGCCCTGGCTTGCTATGAGTCAGAGTTAGAGACACTCCCCAAAGATTATAAATTCAGACATCCTCCCAAATTGAGTTCAGTTCTGATCTGTTCAGTGACTCCCAGGAATGGAGCAAGAGGAGAAGAAAAGTGAGCCTCTCCCTCTCACCCACGAGGGGATGGGAGGGGAGAGAATTAGTCCTGAGTCAGGGCTCTGACCAGAAGAATCATGTGCGGTGAAGTACAGCTATGAAGAAAGCATGTTCTATATCCTGTGTAGCTGTTAAGATGTTGCTGAAATAAAACCACCCAGAAAAGACCAGACTGTCTGTTACTGTCTCTGTGTATGGAGGAACGTCAGTAGGGGCCCATCCCCTGAACATCCCCAGAGGATCCCTGCTGGCTGGAGGCGCTGCATCAACTGAGACCCAGGTAATCTGTCCCTCCTGTCCTGTTTCTCCCCACACCACCGTGGAGTGCTCAACCCTTCTGTTGCCAACAGGTACACAGCCCAACACTTAGAAGTAGCTGGAGAAGGCATACCCACACCAATCTCACTTAGGGGTAGGGGTAGATGGGCTACACTTGTATCACACACACCCACCTCACAAACAGTGTTGCCACCACTCCAGGTTTGACTCGGAGACTATGGGTTTTGGGCACATATCTCTGGGCTACAAGTTCAGCTTCTTAATGTCCGGGTGGCGGCAGGGTGTGGTGTGGTGGCATCTCCGGCATCCTTCTGCATCTCCCCCTGCAACTCCAGTGAACATAGCTGTGCAGCGTCAAATGACGCCGCATTGCCATGAGAACAGGACGCTATGTGATGTCACAGCGTCACGTGATGCCCATTGCCATGGCAACGTGACGCCATGTAGCGCCGTGACGTCATGTTGCCATGGCAACTTGATGCAGCGTAACGTCATGACATCACAGTGTCACGTTGTCATGGCAATGTGGCGTCATTTGAAGCCACACAGCCATGTTCATAGGAGTTGTAATGAGTTTTAGGGGGAGATGCAGGAAGATGCCAGGAGACGCCACCGCACCACGCCGCTACAGGTAAGAGATCTTTTTTTTTTTACATTTTCTCTGGGTTGTTCTTCAGTAGAAGGTGGCAACCCTGCTCACAATCGTATCAGGTCTGCAACGTAACTACACGCCATTTTGATCAAATGAGCTCCAACGCAGTGCTGAGAATAAAATGAGCACTGGGACTAGTATAATGCGCAGCGTATTTATATATATATATATATATGCAAATATAGCTGTGTGCTCATCTGCATGTCTTAGGCAGGTCTGCAACCCCGCCTTTCCCCATTATCACCCAGCATACAGCACTTCCACTGCAGCAAGGGATTCTGGGAAATGACATGCAAATGAGCACACAGTGTCACTTTTTGCCTCAATAACCATTTTTAACATGGTTCCCTATAGGCTATATATATAGAATCCAATGCACAGCCGGCACACCATTTGCATGTAAATAATAAGTTTTGGTGCTTATCCCATAAAGCAATAACAGACCATACGATACCGGTTGCAACATGACATCAAGGGACAGCACGCAGGTAAGTACAGTAAATCATAAATTTTCTATATTTGATAGAAGACACAAAAACCATTTTGTCTACAAATTGCCATTTATCCTTGAGTGCTGTCCTTTGTCTTCCCTTGCTAGGGATGATCTCTCTCTCTCTCTCTCTCTCTCTCTCTCTCTCTCTTTTCTCTCTCTTCTCTCTCTCTCTCTCTCTCTCTCTCTCTCTCTCATTTTTGTACAAGAGGTACAGTAAAAGCCGCCATGTTAAGGTTGTCCAGGTGTCATAAATCACCAATAAATATATACACAAGTCACGTGTGGTTTTATTTAAGGGGTCTAATGATGTTCAAAGGGTGCGTGGCAGGACGGCCTGTAGCCGAGGTCAGGGAACAGTCCACACGTGTAGTTTCAGGATAAATGAAAACGTTCAGTGGCTTTATTTCTCCACAGCAACATAACATGCGGGTACACTGTCCCTTTAAACAAATAAATCCTGCTCCACGTTGGGAGAAAAACTGACTAACACAGCAGACCTATCTAGCAGGTTGGCTGGCTAAACCATAACCAAACCTTAAGAGTCTTTTAAGCAGTCATGAAAACAAATGAAACAAATCTTACTTTGGCTGCAGTAAGTATTGTGCTGTATCCGTCTGGCTAGCAGCACAGATATCCATGTGTTCTGGTCTGAGAGAGCCAGCTACTGCTAGTCACAAGATCCTTATCTACCTTGCTGGCTCTCAGGTGTCAGCTTACTTCCTGACTCCTAACTTCCACCTGAGTTAACCCTTATGAGTGCTGGATGAAGCACTCAGACATATGTCTCCCAGGCATAACTGATAGGAGTTGACTTCACTCTGTCACATACCTCCCCTGTTTGTTTGTGGCTAGTGTCCCACACGGCTGAAGCCCGACCCTCCACTCCTTCTCTTGACAAAAATTCAGCATTTCCATGGTCCTTTCCAGGTCTATGCTGAATATCAAAAGAGAAGGGTTGGAGGGCCATATACCACCTGGTCAACCTTGAGTTTTCGTCCTTCATGGTGTTTAACCACTTCAAGGGCGCATGGTCAGTGACCAGGGTGAAGTGTACTCCGGCGACATAATGTCTCAAGGCCTCAATTGCCCATTTTATCGCGAGGCACTCCTTCTCAATGACGGAATACCTCACTTCCCTTGGGAACAGTTTCCGGCTGATGAACAATATGGGGTGTTCAACACCATCAAATTGCTGGGACAGCACTGCTCCCAGTCCTACCTCTGAGGCATCCGTCTGGATGATGAAGGGCTCTTTAAAATCTGGGCTCCGAAGAGCGGGGCCCTCTGACAGGCACTTTTTAAGCATGTCAAAGGCGTCTTGGCACTCCCAAGACCATTTAACTTGGGTCGGGGCACTCTTTTTTGTCAGATCTGTTAGGGGTGCAGAAATTTCTGAAAAATTGGGGATAAACCGCCTGTAATACCCTGCTAACCCCAAAAGGGCGCGGACCTGTGTCTTTGTCTGTGGGATGGGGACTTCCTTTATGGCGGCCACCTTGCTAGCTAGTGGCCTTACTATCCCTCCCCCAACGGCATAGCCCAAGTACTTTGTAGTGGATTTACCCAGGGCACATTTTTTTGGATTTGCAGTGAGCCCTGCTTCTCTTAAGGACGTTAGGACTGCCCTTAACCTTTTTATATGAGACTGCCAGTGTCTGCTATAGATGACAATGTCATCCAAGTAGGCCGCGGCATATGCCCTATGGGGTCGTAGTACCTTGTCCATTAACCTTTGGAACGTGGCTGGAGCCCCATGTAACCCAAATGGCATAGTGACGAATTGGTATAAACCGAGAGGGGTGGCGAAGGCAGTTTTGCATTTGGATTCTTCCGCTAGAGGTATCTGCCAATATCCTTCGTGAGATCTAGGGTGGAGATATACTCTGCTTTACCAAGCGAGTCAAGCAATTCATCCACCCTAGGCATTGGGTATGCATCAAATCTGGATACAGCATTTACCTTTCGCAGATCGACGCAAAACCTCACCTTCCCATCTGGTTTAGGGACCAACACGATAGGGCTACACCATTCGCTGTGGGACTCCTCGATCACGCCTAATTCCAACATGTCTATTACTGCACCGACACACTTTATTCGAGCAAATACCCGGTATGTACCTGGCAGATACCTGGAATGCGCCGCTCCTCACCTCTGACAAGCCCCATTGCATTTGCCTTCCCAGCCTGGGTTCATGCCTGGCTGATGGGCGGCTGATCTGTTAAATGATAATGATTAGGATTTAATAGGCTGCAATGCTTCGCGTGTCTACCAGATGGCATAAATTCATGAATTGTAATGCAGTATATATATATGTACTGTGCAGTATTGCAGCCAGCGGGAATAAAATGCTTCAATCCCTGCTGGAAAATAACTCAATGCACTCGGGCAGAAAACAGTCACAAACCTCAATACACCCGGGTATACCCGAATTCGTGGGACTAGCCGAGCTCGAATAAAGTGTGTCGCCAGTGTATCTCCCTCTCTACCAGGTCTTTTCGTCCCTCTGGCAATCTATAGGGACGGGACCGTACTTTTACGCCAGGTTCTGTCTCAATCCTATGGGACACTAAATCAGTCTGCCCTGGCAGCTCAGAAAAAACATCTGGGAACTGGTCACATACATCTAGTAGGTCTGACCTTTGTTCCGTTGTTAACTGCCCTCCCATGGGAACCTGAGGGTCATTGTACGTACTACCCTTTGGAAGCTGTGGACCCAAATCCGTCTCTCCTTCCCGAGGGTGAATGAACAGCGATCTCGTCGTTTTCCAGGGTTTCAGGAGGTTCACGTGGTAGATTTGTTTACCCTTCCTGGACCCTGGTTGAGAGATCTCATAGTTCACCTCCCCGGTGCGGCGGAGAACTTGGAAAGGACCCTGCCACTTCGCAAGGAGTTTACTCTCTGATGTCGGTAGTAGTAGCATCACTTGGTCCCCAGGTTGGAAGACCCTCAAGCGAGCATTTTGGTTGTACTGCCTCTCTTGACGTTCTTGAGCAGATTTGAGGTTTTCCTTAGCAAACCGACCTATCATGTCTAGGCGGTTTCTAAGGTCTATGACATACTGAAGGGTATTCTTGGAGGGGGAGGGCTCCTTCTCCCAGGATTCCTTCAGAAGGTCGAGAATACCCCGAGGTTGGCGTCCATATAGGAGCTCAAACGGGGAGAAGCCTGTAGATGATTGGGGAACTTCTCGTACCGCAAACAACAGGAAAGGGAGAAGTTCATCCCAAGCTCGCTTTTCAGTGTCCACAAACTTCCTAAGCATGGTTTTTAAAGTACGGTTAAACCTCTCTACCAATCCATAAGTCTGAGGATGGTAGACCGAGGTCCGGACGGATTTTACCTCCAATAACTTCAGGACATCCTGCATTAACTTTGCCATGAAATTTGTTCCGTGGTCAGTTAACATTACTTGGGGAAGTCCTACCCTAAAAAACAGTTCTAACAGCCTGTGAGCAACCTGTTTAGCAGTGGCTTATCTCAGAGGGAAGGCCTCAGGATATCTGGTGGCATAATCTACAACAACGAGTATAAATTTATGTCCCTTCGCAGAGGGTTCTAAAGGTCCGACCAGATCTACCCCAAATCTCTCGAATGGGACGGCTACCAAGGGCAGAGGAACCAAGGGAGCCGGCTTCTGTCCTATTTGGCTAGTTAACTGGCATTCGGGACATGTCTCACATAGTTTCATGATGTCACCATGTATGCCTGGCCAGTAAAACCGGGACGAGATGCGGTCCGTGGTCTTATCTCTTATCTCATGCTACATGACCACCCCATGGGAGAGTATGGGCTAGGGTGAACACTGTTTTAATTAACCCTTTAGGGACTAGCATCTGTCGAATGACCTCCCCTGTTTGTGTAACCTTATTCACACGATATAGGATGTAATTCAACAGTTCAAAATGTGGAAATACTTTTACACCTTGTTCATCCATTATCTTGTTTTTGACCTGTACCACCTTTTCATATTGTCTAGCCAGAGCTGGGTCCTCCCTCTGCCTCTGACGGAAGTCAGGAAGATCCAGGTCTGGCAACATTCCCGTATCTATCTGTTCCCCACCCTGGTCATCCCCGGCCATGACCTGCAGTCCTTTGGGCTGACTAATGTTACCAAGAGTCCCAGCCTTTCTTAACCAGTCCTCTTTTTCCGCACGTCTCTGTTTACGTGTCTTTGGGACATGGTGTCTACGGGGGAAAATCTCTGGGGAAAAAGGGAACAAGTTTCCGGGCTTCTCCGGTACCAGAGAAGTAGGCTCCATAGGAGTAGGGGCCAACAAAGTTTCGAGGTAGGGCCAGTCTCGGCCAAGTAGAACAGGAGCAGGTAGCCAGGGAGCAACTCCCACTAGTAGGCTAGCCTCTTGATCCTGGATACGCAGTAGAACGTTCGCCGTTGGTTATCTCTTTGTATCCCCATGGATACACTCGATATTCCAAGGAGAGTCATAAGATAGTCTATTGCTTGGAATTAGGCCCTCTAGGATCAAGGTTTTTCCAGAGCCCGAGTCCAGCATGGCGTTTACTTTTGTCCCCTCCAGAGATGCTGGGACTAACCACGGATTGTGGTCCCCTCGGAGACAAGCTGTGGCAGTGGTTCTGCCATATGAACAGTCCATCTCATCATATCCTGAGTCTGCCAACTCGGTCGTCAGCGGAAGCTCTCGACGGGGCTCGGTGCTTGGACCTCTCCGCTGTTGGATGGGATCCTCCCTTCTGCTTGGTGGGGGTATCCTCTCTACCGGATGGGTGACAGGAGTCCAGGTTCTCGGGGAATACTGTGGGTGGCAGCCTCCCTTGGGTGATCCAATGGCCTCGGACCCGGGACGGGCGTCTCTGCGGGAGTTTGTACCAGGAACCCTCCGAGATGGGAAAGGGTCTTCCGATCAGGTTGACTGGATCTCCCGAGCTGGTGGGTTGTAGACCCCTCGATTGTCTGCTCTCCTGCCTCTAGCATCACCGGAAGCAACTGGTGTTTGCACGGACCGTTCCCAGCTATCCTGTTGGGTGTCGTCGCCAAGGAAGTTTTCCACCAAATGGACCGCTGAATCCAGGGAAAATGCAGCGTGTCTTTTTACCCAGGAGCGGGAGGAGGGGGGCAGTATCTGTATGAACTGTTCGAGCACAAACTGTTCAAGGATTTCTGCCTTGGTATGCTTCTCCGGTTGTATCCACCTGGTACATAAGTCTACTAAGCGGTGGACTACGACCCGGGGTCTGTCTCTGTTTGTATATTTGACTGTCCGGAACCGCTGTCGGTAGGTTTCTGGAGTGAGGCCTAGGCGATCCAGAATAGCAGCTTTTAGTTGCTGATAGTCCATGGCCTCGTCTGCTGGAAGAGCCTGGTAGGCTGCCTGAGCTTCTCCTATGAGGAGTGGAGCCAGAGTCGTTACCCAGCGATCAACTGTCCAGCCGTGGGCCGTGGCTCCCCTTCCAAAAGTGAGGAGAAATGCCTCTGGGTCTTCGGTTGGCTTCATTTTAGACAGCATCACCGGTGGGTTATTTGGAATTACTGGTCTGCCTTCGACTAGCAGTTGGAGTAGCTTTTCCTCCCGCCGGGCCTGTCGCTCATCTTGCTGGGCCTGTCACTCAGCTTGTTTCTCTGCTAGCTGGAGCTGTTGCTCAAGGAACTGAGAAAAAAATTTCTCCATTTTTTTTTTTTTTGTGTGTGTGGCCCTTCAGATACAGGGCCCGTCCGTCATCCCACTTCTGACACCACCTGTGGCAGGATGGCCTGTAGCCGAGGTCAGGGAACAGTCCACACGTGTAGTTTCAGGATAAATGAAAACATTCAGTGGCTTTATTTCTCCACAGCAACATAACATGCGGGTACACTGTCCCTTTAAACAAATAAATCCTGCTCCACGTTGGGAGAAAAACTGACTAACACAGCAGACTTATCTAGCAGGCTGGCTGGCTAAATCATAACCAAACCTTAAGAGTCTTTTAAGCAGTCATGAAAACAAATGAAACAAATCTTACTTTGGCTGCAGTAAGTATTGTGCTGTATCCGTCTGGCTAGCAGCACAGATATCCATGTGCTCTGGTCTGAGAGAGCCAGCTACTGCTAGTCACAAGATCCTTATCTACCTTGCTGGCTCTCAGGTGTCAGCTTACTTCCTGACTCCTAACTTCCACCTGAGTTAACCCTTATGAGTGCTGGATGAAGCACTCAGACATATGTCTCCCAGGCGTAACTGATAGGAGTTGACTTCACTCTGTCACAGGGAGGAAGGACTCAGGCCCCCCCACAGCACATATAGACTGTGGAAATAAAGGGGTACAGTTACATTACATTATGTTGCAAATCTCGGTAATTTGTTGCACATAAGGGTAATATTTTACAGCAACATTAAGAACATAAATAAGATTAATTATTGATGTAAAGTTAATCTACACAAAGGTGATGCGAAATGTTTATTGTTGCATTTTCTTAACACTTTGATAAATGACCGACGTGGTTTGACATTGGACACATCACTTAATCTAAGTGTCTCAGTTTACTCAACTATAGCGGAATAATATCAGTGATAATACTGATATGATCATGATAGTGTGTTTTCCGCTTAGAAGGCTGTCATACACTCCAAAATGAGACAACTGAGCTATCAAATATTAGTATCCCCCAGGCAGGTAATGTAACCTTGTGCCTGTAAGATGTTCCTTATGCCTGGGGACGGCTGGGCACTAAACTGTTTCTTAATGTATGAGAAGGTGTGCCCCCAAAGGCCCCGGTGGACTAGGCCTGAATTATGTTCCGGACACTTGAAATGTATTCCCCATATTCGTACTGTATGCCTATGGCTGTAATGTCGTTCCTATGCTTGTAATACATTTCCCTATGCCTGGACTGTATTCCCCATGCATGCAATGTGTCCTGCAGCTTCTATGTGTCCAGAGCTTGTATCCGGAGTCCCCACGTAAGAAATAGGATGTCCATGTATGTGCATGTTGCTTTGGCTTGTCCGGGCCGTGTGCTACATCGTTTCACAATGGGGAACCTGGGCAGGTGTAAAATCCTTTGTAGTTCAGCAGATCCATAGGCGCCCTGCTAATAAGTAATGGGGTATAACTGTCTCTTTGTCCCAGGACCTTGTGTCCCTGGGTACGTATGCTCAGACCTGTGTCCCGTGTGATTGGGTTACAAGCGTACCTTCTGCCTTTGGAAAAACGGTGTGCTGTACTATCTGGATGCAAGCCTGCATGTCTTTTTCAAAACTGTGCCTAATCGCGAAAAAAACACTTTTTGCTCCAAACTTAAGAAGATTACAGGAAGCAGCACGTTTTACCTATCAGGAATATGTGTTCCCAGCTGTCCCGTGTGCCGAGACAGCATCGTTATACTTTTATGGACTTTGTAAAGATTCTGCTACCTCGTGCAAAAGAAACACTTTTTGTTCCGGAACTACAGTAAAAGGACTCCAGGAGGTAAATTAGCTACGGCAGTACTTTGCACCTAGAAAAATTAGATGTTCTCTGTTGTCCCGTTGTGCCGCTACTTATCATTGTGTGTATATGTATTGTGTAATTTTACTGTTAGTTCCGTTTAAATAAACTCCGGTTTGTCAAACCATTGTACAGTATTCTGTCTGGCGATTCAAAGATTCTCAGTAGTCTGATCGACTCCATCGTCACATGCTTTATTTTTTTAAAGTTTTAATGTCTGTGCATCAACAGAGGTGTCAACTTCTGGGTACAGAAAACCAGTGATACCTGGGAAGTTTATTTTATTTTAAATGTAATTTTATTTGAATGCCAAAAAAAAGTTTTTTTTAGTTGTGAGACTCCACTGCTGTTTATAAAACTGTTGATACTAAAAATCAGTGAGAATTACTCAAATCAGTGACTCACTAAAAATCAGTGAGTCTGCGTAAATGTTTTTATGAAGTTGAAACTTGCAAAGTACCTCCATATGTCTTTTAACAAAAGAGATTAATGGTACAACTTCAGATACAACAGGTTATGTGTTACCAAAGAAGGAATGCTTGAGACACATGTCTAGGTTTATGAAACAAAGCTGTCTTTCTGTTTTTACTTTGCTGACTTGGCAATGGAAAAAAAAAATACTTAACCTGATGAACCAATCAACGTGCCGCGATTTGGAAAACTGAACGGTCTCCCAAAGCTCTGACTCATGCTATAAGCATCAGTGTAAAGGGAGAGGTCTGCTAAAGGGCTAATATTACAAAAAAACCTATGTCAAAAGAACAATTCAGGTTGCTTTTACCAGATCAAAACGTAAAATATGAACTGGCGACAGGACACGTTTTAACAGGCCCAGTGTCATAGACGGTTATTCATTAAACTGCAATAGTGCCAGCTGGGGAGCTTTCGCATGGAAACTCTCATTGACTTCAAATGTAGTCATGTGAGGGCTAGTGTAAAACTCACATGGTCTGACAAGCCCCGCTGCTGATATGAATGAAAGAAGTCCTTCTTTTCTGTTCTAATTGCGTCCATAGCGTCCTGAGAGCAAGAGAAGACCTCTTCTAGTAATGGGCAAGGAACGGATTACATCCAAATGGACGGCATAAACAAAGCGCAGCCAAGGTGCAAGACGGTTGCCGTGCTTTGGCAGGGACGGCTTGATGGGGCGATGCCATCAGTGCAGTCACACCGAGCCCCGTGATTACAGAGGCCCTGCACCCTTCAATCCCTCCAATCGCCCGCGACGCACTGACGTCGACGTCACGGTGCCGACGTCACGGCGCCGTGACGTCGACACTGCTGTGCTGTGATTGGAGGTTTTCAGCCGACAGCGCGCTGAAAAACAGTTTGGCACTCGGCTGAAACCGCCATCTCGTTAGCACGCCTGCGGACGCTCGCGTGAGCCCCCTCTCAAGGCATCTTCATTGAGGATGCAGGGGCTCAGCGCGGAGCGTCCGCACGCCTCAGCACGGCCTGTCCGTCTATGGACTCGGCCTAAGTTTTAAGCCGGCTCTGCTTTCCAAGTGTGGCACCGACTCCTCTGCAAATACATTTTGAGTGCTATGTATCAATGCAAATGCAGTGTAATTCTAGGACAAAACAAACTGCTCCAAATGTATCAATTTCAAATTCCTGTTGGTTTCTATGAGATGTATTTTCTTTGCTATGTAAAGTTGGGATGGAAAGAATACTGAAGCGCACTTCATATGTATATGTATAGTTGAGATACAATGTTTCCCATATATATATATATATATATATATATATATATATATATATATATATATATATATATATATAAAAAAATATATATATATATATATATATATATATATATACACACATATATGATCTCTCTCTGTGTATGTGTGTTTGCTGCCTGTACACACGCACACGTTGCACAGAGGTATTGCACCACCACTCTCTGTATATGTGTGTTTGCTGCCTGTACACATGTTGCACAGAGGCATTGCACCACCACTCTCTGTATATGTGTGTTTGCTGCCTGTACACATGTTGCACAGAGGCATTGCACACCACTCTCTGTATATGTTTGCTGCCTGTACACATGTTGCACAGAGGCATTGCACCACCACTCTCTGTATATGTGTGTTTGCTGCCTGTACACATGTTGCACAGAGGCATTGCACCACCACTCTCTGTATATGTGTGTTTGCTGCCTGTACACATGTTGCACAGAGGCATTGCACACCACTCTCTGTATATGTTTGCTGCCTGTACACATGTTGCACAGAGGCATTGCACCACCACTCGCTGTATATGTGTGTTTGCTGCCTGCACAAATGTTGCACACAGGCATTGCACCACCACTCTCTGTATATGTTTGCTGCCCGTACACATGTTGCACAGAGGCATTGCACACCACTCTCTGTATATGTGTCTATGCTGCCTGTACACATGTTGCACAGAGGCATTGCACCACCACTCTCTGTATATGTGTGTTTGCTGCCTGTACACATGTTGCACGGAGGCATTGCACCACCACTCTCTGTATATGTGTGTTTGCTGCCTGTACACATGTTGCACGGAGGCATTGCACCACCACTCTCTGTATATGTGTGTTTGCTGCCTGTACACATGTTGCACGGAGGCATTGCACCATCACTCTCTGTATATGTGTGTTTGCTGCCTGTACACATGTTGCACGGAAGCATTGCACCATCACTCTCTGTATATGTGTGTTTGCTGCCTGTACACATGTTGCACAGAGGCATTGCACACCACTCTCTGTATATGTTTGCTGCCTGTACACATGTTGCACAGAGGCATTGCACCACCACTCTCTGTATATGTGTGTATGCTGCCTGTACACATGTTGCACACAGGCATTGCACCACCACTCTCTGTATATGTATGTTTGCTGCCTGTACACATGTTGCACAGAGGCATTGCACCACCACTCTCTGTATATGTGTGTTTGCTGCCTGTACACATGTTGCACAGAGGCATTGCACACCACTCTCTGTATATGTTTGCTGCCTGTACACATGTTGCACAGAGGCATTGCACCACCACTCTCTGTATATGTGTGTTTGCTGCCTGTACACATGTTGCACGGAGGCATTGCACCATCACTCTCTGTATATGTGTGTTTGCTGCCTGTACACATGTTGCACGGAAGCATTGCACCATCACTCTCTGTATATGTGTGTTTGCTGCCTGTACACATGTTGCACGGAGGCATTGCACCACCACTCTCTGTATATGTGTCTATGCTGCCTGTACACATGTTGCACGGAGGCATTGCACCACCACTCTCTGTATATGTGTCTATGCTGCCTGTACACATGTTGCACAGAGGCATTGCACCACCACTCTCTGTATATGTGTGTTTGCTGCCTGTACACATGTTGCACAGAGGCATTGCACACCACTCTCTGTATATGTGTCTATGCTGCCTGTACACATGTTGCACAGAGGCATTGCACCACCACTCTCTGTATATGTGTGTATGCTGCCTGTACACATGTTGCACAGAGGCATTGCACCACCACTCTCTGTATATGTGTCTATGCTGCCTGTACACATGTTGCACGGAGGCATTGCACCACCACTCTCTGTATATGTGTCTATGCTGCCTGTACACATGTTGCACAGAGGCATTGCACCACCACTCTCTGTATATGTGTGTTTGCTGCCTGTACACATGTTGCACAGAGGCATTGCACACCACTCTCTGTATATGTGTCTATGCTGCCTGTACACATGTTGCACAGAGGCATTGCACCACCACTCTCTGTATATGTGTGTATGCTGCCTGTACACATGTTGCACAGAGGCATTGCACCACCACTCTCTGTATATGTGTCTATGCTGCCTGTACACATGTTGCACAGAGGCATTGCACCATCACTCTGCAGCTCTGCACCTGCTGAAGTGAAACCAGCGCAGCCTTCTATTTTTTTTTGTCTTGTTTCAAACAAGCTTTATTAACAGTGATGCGTGAACACGGCAGCAGCGCCTGCTGAACTGAAGGCAGCGGTGGTGTTCCCGTGACGTCAGCAGCATGGCGGCTCTGGCTAGGTTGAGGGTCCTGAGCTGCGGCGGGGCCGGGCTGGCGGTGCGTGCCACCTCTTGGCTGCTCTCCCGCGCACTGGCACGCGCTGGCGGCAGCTGGGTGGCACGAGAGCAGAGGCTGGTGGCGGTGCAGGGGTCCGGCCAGGGGGGGCGCTGCTACAGCTCGGAGGTGAAGGGCGAGGACGAGCTGAGGGTCCGGTACCTGGAGGGAGAGGAGCAAGGTAACCGCGTGACGTCACTCGCCGCGTCACTGATCTCCTGCAGGTTGCAGAGCATCATAATCATTAGACGTCATTATTACTAATACTGCTGCTGTGCATGGGTTTATATTAAAAGTGACCAGTTTCAATGTAGCAGGTGAATATTATGCATCCAAACCACAAATTCAGAGCAATATTATTAATAATAGCAACAATGCTATGGGTGATAATATATATATATATATATATTAACACACACACACACACACACACACACTTTAAGTTATGGTGGGTGAAAAAGGCTATATATATATACACACACACACACACACACACACACACACACACATGTAGAGGTATCAGTACCGTGTTAGCCGAGCTTCAATAATAAAAAAATAAATAGATGATACCGTTCTGTGGCTAACGAAATGCTTTTATTTGTGCGAGCTTTCGAGATACACTGATCTCTTCTTCTTCTCTTGTAACATCGCCGGAAGAAGAGATCAGTGTATCTCGAAAGCTCGCACAAATAAAAGCATTTCGTTAGCCACAGAACGGTATCATCTATTTATTTTTTGATATATATATATATATATATATATATTTTTTTTTACAAGAAACAAACAGCGTAACTTCAAACAATGATCTAAACCAGTATAAAAATTCCTCTTGCAATACTCCACACAAAAAAAGAGGTGTTAACCCTTTAAATCTAACTTTCCCTACTTAGCCTGCTGCCACTTACTGTAGGTCCGCGGCTCCACAGATGCCACAAAAATGAATGCCAGAAGAATGACTTAGGCGCAAAACATTAGGGAAGAGAAGACAAAAGGAGAACAATCATAGGGTAGTGTATTCAGACAATTTGCATCTAGTAGATGGTAAGCTATGCACTCACAATTATGTTGACAAATAAAAGCCTTTATCCACCATTGGGACACAGGAACTCCATTGAAGTTTTCTTTAAATCAGCAAAGATCCCCCACACTCTCCAACAGTTTCAGCAACAGGATCCCATGATTGGAATAATTAACCTGGACACACAGCCTCCGTCTCAAGGACAGATCCCATGTAAGGGGTAAGGCAGGAAAAAAACCAATATAGTGTAAAATCGTTTTAATAAAAGTACATTTAAGATACCTCACAGGTAGTACACTCACACTCTTTGAGTAAAAAATGCGCAGTTGAGAGCTTTACAGTTGAGTCTCTCACACTCAATGCTGCTCCGATACCGGCGTCTGTATTCACCCGCGATCACTTCTGCGTCACAGTCTCGCGAGATCGCGGCTCTGCTGTGGAACCCGGCTCTGTGATGGAATTCAGTTGTCAGACCCTATCAAAATTGCTTGTAATTATCCTGCTTGCCTCTATTCTTATCCACACTTTCTCTCTCTCCCCCAGTATCCCTCCCCCTCCCCACCTTTCTTTGACACTGTCCCCTGGCTTCAAACACATTTAAAACCCTACCTTATCTACAGTAAATATCTGTTGTTTTTTTTCCCCTCTCTCTACACTGTTTTAGCCATTGAATCCTTTGTATATCAGTAATGCTTGACCTGAAGAAGAGAGGATAACTCTCGAAAGCTTGTCCTATGACATAAATTGTTAGTCCAATAAAAAAGGTATCACCTAATACTGAAGAACACACACACACACATATATATATATATATATATATATATATATATATACAAATGTAAATACAACTGTATGCTCATCTGCATGTCTTAGGCAGGTCTGCAAACCCCGCCTTTCCCCATTATCACCCAGCAGACAGCACTTCCACTGCATCAAGGGATTCTGGGAAATGCATGGTCACAGCTTTGAGCACAGCCAGGGTTAAGGTGCATACCCAGAAAACCACCCACATACAGCTTTTTTTTTTTTTTTTTTTTTTGTAGCCCGGGCGGTGAAAAAAAGTGATCCACCTCTGAATCCGTGCTCATGGTCCAGTGAGACCAGGTGCTCAAAACTTGTGACAAAGTCCGCTCCGGAGAGTAGGCCAGTCCATGCCATAGACAGTCCTCTTAAGCCGAAGCCTGGGAGTCCTGCTGTTACATGACGTCTTCGACGTCCTTCTCGTTCCCTCCCCGTGCAGTAGGCGCAGCAGGAGGGTCCAAGACTTTAGGGTGTTCGGCTGACGCCTACTAACCCACCGCAATCTTCCCCCGAAGGGATGGCGACTACTAGCCAGCACTCAGTCTTTGCTCTCCGGAGAGAGGGGTGACGATAACCCAACACCAACGAAACATCAAAAATCCATAGTGCAAGTGCTCCTGTGCGCTGTGTGATGCAGTGCAGGAAGTGCTCTGACAGACGACACAAAAAGGTGTGCACGAGTGCACGCCCGGCCCCGTGCAAAGCCAGGCGGTGACAAAAATAATTGGCTTGTCCCCTCAGCGGAAGGCAATAAGGGGGGCCAAGTGCGGGAAAAATAGGGGTGCGAATAATCAGTGCTCGTGCCAAGTGCTCTTGAAGTGGAGGTTGCAAATCCTCAACCTCCACAACCCGAAGGTGCAGTAAGTGGTACTGCCCCAGGTTAACCACTCCTGGGGTGCAGAGAAAATAGGCCCGGGCTACTTTGCATCCGCATTCTCAGGCCATGACCAGAGGACCAGGTGTAGTCTGGAGAATCTGTCCTTCACAGGACAGACACTACACTTGATCTTAGCCAAAAGGCCGAGAACCACCCACAGACAGCTGTTTCGACCTTGATGGGTCTCATCAGTGTGGGGTTGATTAACTGGGTATGCAAAGAAGCTAAAGGATGGGCCAACCATAATACTGAGTTAAGTTATGGTGAGTAAAAAAAGTGACAAAAACCCTCCACAGCAAAGCAAATATGCAAATGTAAATACAACTGTATGCTCATCTGCATGTCTTAGGCAGGTCTGCAACCCCACCTTTCCCCATTATCACCCAGCACACAGCACTTCCACTGCAGCAAGGGATTCTGCAAATGAGCACACAGTGTCACTTTTTGCCTCAAAAACCATTTTTAACATGGTTCCCTACAGGCTTAAGCTTGCTGCATGGTCACAGCTTTGAGCACAGCCAGGGTTAAGGTGCATACCCAGAAAACCACCCACAGACAGCTGTTTCGGCCTTAATGGGTCTCATCAGTGTGGGGTTGATTAACTGGGTATGCAAAGAAGGTAACACACACACACACACACACACACACACACACACTGTAAATATTACTGTATGCTCATTTGCATGTCTCAGACAGGTCTGCAACCCTGTCTTTCCCCATTATCACCCAGTATACAGCGCTTCCACTGCAGCAAGGGATTCTGGGAAATGACATGCAAATGAGCACTCAGTGCCACCTTTTGTCTCAAGCTCGTATTACACAAGCAAATCCTCAAGCCAATGCATGCTGTTTTAAACACAGCTTTTAGACAGAGGCTGGGATGAGATGCAAAGCCATTAAACCCACTCACATACATGTTTCAACCTTGATGGGTATCATCAGTGTGAGGTTGGTTGTAATGGCTAAGGCTAAGGCCCCGCTCCCAGAGTCAGCGCACCCGCACTGCAGACAGGCGGTGCGCTGAGATACACAGACCGCGATATGCGGTCTGTAGGGAGCGGGAGGTGGGCGGGAGTGGGAGGTTTGACAGGGAGGGGGGGCGTGGCTTGAGCGGAGGGACCCGCTACTCTCCCCCCCCTCCCTCCACGGGAGTGCCTTATTGCTTGAACATTCATGTACCTACAGTATCCTGGTGATTTCTCAATAGTCTACAAATCCCAATATCTTCCTCCTGTACTTGTTCCTTTTCTGTTTATTATTTCCGGGTGTGCCAGTCAGTGGTTAGACCAAACCCTTATCCGTGTGTCCGTCCCAACGTCCCACCTGCTAAGTATTAAAATACTTTCACTACAAGTCAGCTAGTGAGACCTCAAACAAGTCCCTCCATCCCGCCTTCCAGCAGAGATCCCTCCTTCTCCCCCCTCAGCACTCTACTCTCACTCGGCTCACAAAACACACACGCGCACACACAGGCAGGCACTCACGCACCCATACACACACACACAGACAGAGGCAGGCACTCACGCACTCAGGCACACACATACACACACAGACAGGCACGCACGCACTCAGACACACACACAGACAGGCACTCACCTGCTTTCACTCCACACTCCTCCCCGCTCCCCGAAGCCTCTCCTCCCGAAGCCTCCCCTCCCCATTGGCTCACAGCCACACCACGTGACGCGTCAACGCTAGGAAATACCATTCTCTTGTGTCTCCTAGCGGCTGACGCGCCACAGCGTGTAGTCAGCTGTGCCGCCAGGGGGGACCGGCTCGCGAGGATTCCCCTGCTGGTGGGGAACTCGCGACATGGCCGCCCGCGCCAACGAGCGCAGCGGGACCGAGGCCTAAGCTGTGGAGGGTTTTTGTCACTTTTTTTACCCACCATAACCTTTTGTATTCTTAGTCCCCTTGGAATTCTCAATGATTTAATATAGTTTTCGATGGTAACAATATCCCACCAGAGGCGTGTGTCGAGTATTAATATCTTCTCTAAACGAGATAATTGATCTTTTAGATCAATTAGCATCCAATGTATTTTCAAATACTCTTTGTGCTTTTTTCAATCTGATTGTGTTGTCAGAACAATTGAAAGCAAAATTAGAGCCGCCTTGAGGGAGTTCCTCCTGTCCATTATCAGTATGTTCCATAATGTCAATTAAATTGCTTAACAAGCTATAAAAAAAATACTTTGATTGATACAGATGTTAACAAGATATACAATCTTCAGCCATAAAAAAAAGTAGATGAATAATGTCAGTGGCCCCTCTAATGGATCATAGATAAAGCAGTAATGGTCAAATGAAGGAGCTGCCAGTAGTAAAGGTCAGACATGAATATAGTGGATCTGGTGCTCAAACAATCAGTTGTCCCATATAGTAGATAAACAGTCCATTATATTGGAAAAATGCCTCCCTTTAACTTAAATATTGAAATCCAATATAGAGTGCAGGGAGAATGGGGCCGTGTGTCTCCCGTGTGTTAGGCAAACAAATCCTTGCTGACACACTAATAAATCTCCACAATAACGCACAATGTGGCATATATGCTACATAGAATAATAATAATAAAGTAACTCACTGCAGAGTCCTGTTGAATCCTGCAGGAGGTCCAGGGATGTGCATCCGCTGTGGGAGAGTATCAGGATCAAGGATAGAACAAACCGGAGCACTATCCAAAGAAATAAGGATCCAGAGGGGGCTACCTCATAAAAAAGACTCTATTGGATCATACAAAAACAACGAACACCTAAAGAGGTGGGGGACGTGTTTCACGCCTAAAGCGCTTCATCATGATGTGAACAAGTGTTACAAACGGGCATATTTCAATGCTAGCGCGAGCATGACGTCAGGCGCTATGCCCAATCTGTCTCATGTTCCTCCTCAAGCTGTAAGGAAGCGTGAGTTCCTATTGGTTCAAGCAATTTGAAAAAATAAAACTTTATTTATAAACAGGAACTGAATTAGACCAACGTCATACCCAAGCCTATGTTTGGGAACGCGCTCACCTCATGGGCGCTCAACACCTGATCCATCCAAACTTTATAACTATTTAAATACATTATAGACAGATCAACCCATAGGCAACCAGAGTATTATAGAATAAGATCACAGAGCTAAACAGGTAGCCATCTGATCTATATCCAACCAAAACCACATAAAAAACAATCTAAATGACATGGCAAGTAAAGAAAGAAAAGGGAGGAAATAGGAAAGGAATAAATAAACTTTATAAATTGTTTGACAGTATGTGGGCCGCACCACTAGGTGTCTAAAGCTAAGAATTATGCAACACGTGAGGTTCATAAATAAAAAGGATCTAAATCATCCTGTCCCTAAACACTGTACCAACTGTGAAAGAGGAGATGCTAGATACCTAAAATGTAATGGCATGGAGTATGTTCCCTCTCTGGTGAGAGGGGAGGGAGGGGAGGCCTGATAGAGTCATAAGCTGAAGGTCAGGGCTGGCAGCAGAGTTGCGTAATCGGTGTGGATGCAGAGGTCGGGGCGGGCTGAAATCAAAGGTTAGTCTACGTACGTGAGCCGGGTCTGGTAATGTGAAGACAATAGGAAAGCGCGTTGCATGTACACCGCAGGAAACTGGAACTTTGCTCGGCAACTTCCTGCTAACAGGGCTGTCCTTTTAAAGGAAGTTGCCAAGAGCAGAAATGGACGATCCAGCCACAGAGGGTGAGCAAGAGCAAAATCCTGAACCAGAATATGAAAACCCGGAAAGGATTTTGCCAAACCTCATAGAATCTCCCTGATGAGCTTATTGTTAGACCGAGGTATATGTAGCTCGCTGTCCCAGAATATTGTCTTTTTCTCTCTCCCCTCCTACCTCTCCTCCATCCTCCCCTCGCCCTCTTTCCCTCCCTCATGTGGGACCGGGACGTACTTTTATCTGTCTTTAAACAGCGGATGAGACTACTGCATCAGTGAAACACATTAAGTAGATAAGTAAAAAAAATTTGAGCGCAAATACCGTAATAAATAATGAGATCAAATAGATTAAAGCAAAAGAAATATATAAATACTGTCCTGCAATTGGTGCTGCTTCTGAAGTGGATTCAGTCCAAGTCCACAGAGGCGATGAGAGCAAAAGATAAATAGAGCACTCCCATCCAGGTAGGTACTGTATATATTTAAAAGAAAAAATACAATAGTGCAATAGAGTAAAAAAAAGGGTAAAAACCCCAATGGAATATAGCAGTAATCCTACTCACATTTATTGTGAGTAAATGAGAGCCTTTTGGTTATTAGGAGTAACCAACTTGGGTCGTAGTTCGTCAGCACAGTAGACAGGAGAATCCCAAAAAATAAAGGAGAGGACACAAAGGATAGTGCAGATTGCTTTATAGTAATATAGTATTAAAAAACAGTAACACTCATAAGCAGAGTTAAAATGTAGGCAGTGGGACCACCAAGGGTCAAGGAGTGATGGAAAGTCCAATGGAACCTCTTCTCTCAGGGAGACACCGTGGCAGCCGTCCACAGCAAGTCACTGGAACAGGGGAATCAAACTGTAACGCTCGGCCTGCCCACAAGCCAGACGAGACCCCGGGACTGAGGTGGAAAGGACAAATACCACACACCTAACAGTAAACGGGGGCGCGGCCGGAGTGTGGAAGTAGCGTAGCTTGTCCAGGGAACAAAAATAGAATTAGTTCGGTACTTGCCAAATCCGACGTAGAAGGGTTAAGTCTGTAAGCCAATGGTCTAGGAGTAGAGAGAGGAGCGTGGTAGAGTGTCCGTAAGCCTGGTCGAGGAGAGGCGAGAGCTGCTTCGTAGAGGTCCGTTTGCCGAGTCCAAGGGATAGAGAAGACAGCGAGGTTGAGGGTCAAAAGCCAAATCCGAGGGGTCCAGAGAGCAGCGTGGTCTAAGTCCAAAGCCAAGGTCGAAATCCAGGGAGGTCAGCAGAGTATCCAGGGACAGGAGCAGGGACTGAAACACAAGAGAGCCAAGCAGAAGCAGACAGCACCAAGGCACAGTAGCTATGCAGAGCACTGAAGGAATGGGGAGACCAGGCTAAATAGTGGTCTGGGGCCTATCAGGGGAAATGGAGGAGCGGAGGTGCGGTCCAGGGGTTAACCCTGATAGGAGAGAGAAGCCTGGGGGTGGACCCGGTCGAGCTGGGGCTGGAAAGCGCACTGGTGCGCATGCCTGAATGGAGGAAGCGGGACCAGGCTCCGGACACCAGGTAAGAGAGGCTTGGGTCCGCACGGGCCTGTAAGGATGACGCGCGCGACCCGGAAGTGAGGGAGCAGCCGCGTGGGTGAAGCTGACGGCAGAGGAACGCTGCCAGGGGGTTCGGGGCAGCGGAGGAAGAAGGTAAGGGGGCGCCGAGAGCGGGAGTCTTCGCAGCGCGGGACCTTACAGTATCCCCCCCCCCTTGAGGGTTGGACTCCGGACGATCCATCCAAGGTCTGAGGGGAAATTTTTGGTGGATTCGTTTAAGTAGGGACGGAGCGTGGAGATCAGCATGCGAGACCCAAGAACGATCCTGAGGTCCGTATCCTTTCCAGTGGACCAAAAACTGGAGCTTGCCCCTGGAGATGCGAGAGTCAATAATGGACTGAATTTCGAAGTCCTGTTGTCCTGGTACAATGGTGGGAGGAGGTCGAAGTGAAGGATGAGCAAAAGTTTAGGAGGCTGGGAGAAAGTTTAGGGGTTGGGGCCTTCAGTTTGGTATTTTTTGAAGAAAGCCAGACCTTCTCTCCAGTTACGAACTTATGAGCCTCCCGACGAAGCCGATCTGCCTGTCTCTTCTGTCTTAGGACAGATTCCTGTAAAGCTGTTTGAATCCTCCTCCATGAGTCCTGTAACGTGGTTACCCTAACATCTGCTGCAGGAACTCCAGAACTTGATGAATGCATAGGTAGGCGGGTAGGGTGAAATCCATAGTTTACAAAAACTGGTGATTCTTGAGTGGACTCATTCTTGAGAGAGTTAATCGCAAATTCCGCCCAAGGAAGTCATTCTGCCCAATTATCCTGAGAATTGGAAGAAAAACAACGCAAATACTGTTCGAGGGACTGGTTCATGCGTTCAGTCTGCCCATTAGTTTGGGGGTGATAGCCTGAGGAAAAAAGGACAGTAATGCCCAGTCTCTGGGAAAACGCGCGCCAGAACTTCGAAACAAATTGAGTACCACGGTCCGAGACAATGGACAGCGGAACGCCATGAATACGGAAAATCTCTTTTACAAAGATATCAGCCAGAGTACTTGAATTGGGTAAACCCTTGAGGGGAACAAAATGAGCTTGCTTGGAGAATCTGTCGATGACCACTAGGACAGTAGTCATACCGTTAGAAGGGGGAAGATCCACGATGAAGTCCATGGCAATGTGACTCCAAGGACGGTCCGGGACCGGGAGAGGTTGGAGTAGACCAGAAGGCTTTTGACGGACTGATTTATTTTGGGCGCAGACTGGACAAGAGGAGGTGAAAGTTTGAATGTCCTTTACCATATTGGGCCACCAAAAAGTTCGCCGGATCAGGTCCGTAGTCTTCTTAAAGCCGGGATGGCCGGCAGATCTGGAGGAGTGACCCCATTCAAGAATTTTAAGATGAAAACGTGGGGGTGCGTAAAGACGTCCATCAGGAACCTCTAGTCCTTCGGGGACCTGTGATTGAGACTCCAAAATTTTATCCAGTATGTCAAAGGAAGCGGCAGAGATAAACAATCGGGGGGACAGAATACACTCTGGGACGTCCTGCAACTTCTCCTCAGTGTTGAACTGACGAGACAATGCATCAGCTTTGATATTCTTAGTCCCAGGAGTATAAGAGATGATGAAGTTAAACCTTGAGAAGAACAACGCCCAACGGGCCTGACGGGGACCAAGGCGACGGGCACCCTCAATGTAAGAAAGATTTTTGTGGTCCGTGAGCATCAGAATGGGTTCCTTGGTTCCTTCTAGAAGATGTCTCCATTCTTGTAATGCCATCTTGATGGCCAACAACTCCCTATTCCCCTATTCCCCACGTCGTAATTTCTTTCTGCTGAAGAAAACTTCTTGGAAAAAAACCAGCAGGGGTGGAGTTTATCTTTGGGGGTGGTTCTTTGAGAGAGAACCGCACCGGCTCCCACATCAGAAGCATCGACTTCTAGGGTAAAGGGGAGGGTGGGGACAGGATGTCACAGAATGGGGCCCGAGACAAAGGTTCTTTTGAGAGACTCAAAGGCACGACTGGCCTCCGGCGGCCAAGAGGAATGATCGGACCCTTTTTTGGTAAGGGCCGTAATGGGTGCTACCAAAGTATAAAAACCAGCAATGAACTTCCTATAATAGTTTGCGAAGCCAAGGAAACGCTGAATCGCCTTTAAAGAGTTGGGTTGTGGCCATTCGAGTATAGATTTCAGCTTCTCCGGATCCATGGTGAACCCCTGGTCTGAAACAATGTATCCCAGGAAAGTGGTTGAGGATTGATGAAAGACACACTTCTCCATCTTGGCATAGAGCCTGTTGGTCCGTAGACGAGAGAGTACCATCTTGGTATGGAGAATGTGTTCCTCGAGGGTTTTGGAAAAGATGAGGATATCATCCAAGTAGATAATCACAAATAAATTCAAAAGATCACGGAAAACTTCATTCATAAAGTCTTGGAAAACTGCAGGGGCATTGCACAACCAAAATGGCATCACCAAGTACTCATAGTGACCACTGCGCGTGTTGAACGCGGTCTTCCACTCGTCACCACTGCGGATGTGAATAAGGTTATATGCCCCACGTAAATCAAGTTTAGAAAAGATCGTCGAGCCTTGCAACCTATCGAAGAGCTCGGGGATAAGAGGCAATTGGTAGCGATTCTTGATGGTAATCTTTTTTAGCCCGCGGAAATCGATGCACGGGCGAAGCGTCCCATCTTTCTTTTTTACAAAGAAAAATCCTGCTCCGGCGGGGGAGGTGGATTTTCGAAAGGGCGATGGGGGGGAAGCTCCTCGGATTTAGTCTTACTGAAGACGTCCAGGAACTCCGAATAAACCTCCGGTAGGGTGGCCTCTTGCGGGGGGAGTGGTCTCCAAGACAGCCAATACCGTAGGGGACGGAGGAAGCAATTCCACCTGAGGAGATCTCCATCGGATGGGGAACTTGGCAGTCCAATCGATAATGGGGTTGTGGAGTTGTAGCCACGGTAGGCCCAGAATGAGTTGAACCGAAGGGGAATGGATGACATCAAAAGTATTCCAAGTGTCCATCCTTCATAGAAAGTTCAATGGGAAGTGTCTCCAAGGAAATAAAGGCTGGCTGAAGAGGTCGGCCATCATTAGCCTCCAACCCGACCGGAATGGCCGCCTTCCGGAGGGGGATGTTGTACTGAATAGCAAAAGCATGGTTCATGAAATTCCCTCCGGATCCAGAATCGTGGAAGGCCAGGACAGGGATTTGGATGTTGACGTACTTAAGGAGGACAGGAAGTAAGATGCTCTTGGGGAGATCCTGTACGGGAGAGGGGAAGGAAGTGATAGTACCCAGTGAAATCCCCTCATACTTCACTGGGTGCTGGCGTTTCCCGGCCCAGGAGATCCGCAATAAAAGCACAGGCCCTCATTCCTCCGACGAAGTCATTCTGTAGACGAAAGTTGATGGCTGCCCAGTTGCAAGGGTTCAGGAGCGTCAAATGCCGGTAAGGCTGGAGCAGGATACCTGGAAGCAGCAGGCGTAGAGACAGCAGTACGAGGACGTTGACGTTTGACCCGCCTTTCCAGAAGCCGTTGATCCACCCTGATGCACAAAGCGATCAGGGCCTCTAATGAGCATGGCCTTTCACGAGCCGCCAGTTCATCCTTTAAGGATTCCGAAAGCCCTTGCCAGAAAGCTGCGGAAAGTGCACCATCGTTCCAATCAGTCTCAGCCGCGATTGTCCAGAATTCCAGAGCGTATCGTGCCACAGATTTCCGACCCTGTGAAATGTGGAACAAGGTAGAAGCAGCCATATCACTACGTCCAGGGGTATCAAAACTAAACGAAACTCTCTCTTAAAGTTGGGAAAGCTGTAAGTGAGTTCAGGTCTTAACTCCCAGATTGGTGAAGCCCAGGCCAAGGCGTCCCCGGTGAGAAGGGAAAAAATATACGCTACCTTGGTTCGGTCCGTGGGGAAGCGAGAAGGTGACATTTAGAATCGTATCTCGCACTGGTTTAAAAATCCACGGCAAGCAAGCGGGTCTCCAGCGTATTTACTAGGCGTAGGGATTCGCAACTCCGAAGTGCCTGCACCTTCTCGGGAAACAGTGGGAGGGATAACGGAACTGGAGGCGTTAACATGGGGCATTTGAGAGGTTAAAGTAGCAACCTGTTGGTTAAGGGCGGTAATCTGATTGTCCAAAAAGGAGAAGTGTTTGGAGATAGTGGTCAGGGTATCTTCCACCTCAGGGGGGTCTGGGTCTGATTGGCTCTGCATAATGTAACGCTCGGCCTGCCCACAAACCAGACGAGACCCCGGGACTGAGGTGGAAAGGACAAATACCACACACCTAACAGTAAACGGGGGCGCGGCCGAAGTGTGGAAGTAGTGTTGCTGGTCCAGGGAACAAAAATAGAATTAGTTCGGTACTTGCCAAATCTGACGTAGAAGGGTTAAGTCCGTAAGCCAATGGTCTAGGAGTAGAGAAAGGAGCGTGGTAGAGTGTCCGTAAGCCTGGTTCAAGGAGAGGAGAGAGCTGCGTCGTAGAGGTCCGTTTGCCGAGTCCAAGGGATAGAGAAGACAGCGAGGTAGAGGGTCAAAAGCCAAATCCGAGGGGTCCAGAGAGCAGCGTGGTCTAAGTCCAAAGCCAAGGTCGAAATCCAGGGAGGTCAGCAGAGTATCCAGGGACAGGAGCAGGGACTGAAACACGAGAGCCAGGCAGAAGCAGACAGCACCAAGGTACAGTAGCTATGCAGAGCACTGAAGGAATGGGGAGACCAGGCTAAATAGTGGGCTGGGATCTATCAGGGGAAAGGGAGGAGCAGAGGTGCAATCCAGGGGTTAAACCTGATAGGAGAGAGAAGCCTGGGGGCAGACCCGGTCGAGCTTGGGCTGGAAAGCGCGCTGGTGCGCATGCCTGAATGGAGGAGGCGGGACCAGGCGCCGGACGCCAGGTAAGAGAGCTTGGGTCCGCGCGCGCCTGTAAGGATGACGCTCGCGACCCGGAAGTGAGGGAGTAGCCGCGGGGGTAACGCTGACGGCAGAGGAACGCTGCCGGGGGTTCGGGGCAGCGGAGGAAGAAGGTAAGGGGGCGCCGAGAGTGGGAGTCCTCGCAGCGAGGGAACTTACACAAACTCATGAGGGCAATCCCTCACGATACCACTGCTCAGCACATTTTCTTCCGCTTGCAGTACTGCCCTTCGCGTTTCGTCCGTTAGAACTTCTCCGACATTCCCCCTGAAAAAAAAGCTGTGCTTGGACTGAACCTTTAAGATGATTATAACGTTTTCTTGTCTATAAAGAGTTAATGCTTGAAGAAATAACTACATTGAGTCCACAGTAGTGGTGAAGGGCAGATAAGGGGGAAGAGGACGTCTTGCCTGCTGCATGATGCAGACAAACTGGTTGGCGTGGCTACTGAGCATATTAATAGTCTTCCTGCCCAAAGCCATTGTCTCACGGTGATGTCTCGATTGTTCTCTATCAGGGTTTTGAGATTCCGATTTTGTTGACGGCACTCAACAAATATAAACTGTGTGCCATGACTCTTGTCTTGTGTGTATGTCTTTGGGGAGGTGATGGAAGTGGTCAACTCATGGCTGTAAGACCTAACTGTACAGTACATAATATGTTGCGGTGGTCATCACGTGGTTTAACGGGAAAACTCGCAGCTACTAGAATATGCCTTAGGTATTGGAGCAATAGTTATGTGTGGGATAGTAAGGATACAGACTTGAGAAGAGCACGAAAGCGAAGCATGAATGTGTAAACAATACAACTGGAAGTGAAATCGGGTATAGATTTGAAAGAGAGAAGAACTTTATATAGCTGAAAGTACCCAGCGTTGCTTGGAAATTCTAAGAAACCAACCTCCACCCTCCCCTCCTCCTCTCGCCCTCTACCACCTTCTATCTCCTCCCCTTATCTCTTCCCCTCCCATCACTTTCTTTTAATATCTTATGATGTCCCCAATTCTTCCCGCCTCGCTCCCCTTCTCCAGCATTCCTATATTCTCCTCACACGCCAACTGACTTCTTTCTTTCTTCGTCTGCTTTCTGTGTAAATTTTATAGCTATCTGACTCTCCTTATCTAGAGGTGACATAATCTTCTGTGTGGGGTTTGTAACAAGTGGTTTGCCAGCACTAGAGGCAGGCATAAATACTATAGCTAGTCTCAAAATCTAGCGTGCATACTTAGCTATAGGAGTTCTTAATAGGGAACCAACCTCTGCATATTTCTACCTTCTGTTGTCTTTCTTCCAAAGTATAGGATGCCGACTATTCAATTGAATGGTAGAGACAGAGATTACTGCTACATACTGTATTGGTTTTTTTTAGTATCTATTTTGCTACCAGAACAGGTTTAGTTTATTTCATACGCATTAACCAGTTAAAATGACACTTATAAGAGTGAGAGGCTGACAATCATCATTGTCAGTATCTAATGTTTGATACAATGCGCTCTTAAAATCAATTCATCACAACAGCGTGCTGGTGATAGAAAGTAACTGAATAGCGATTACTTGGCAACACCGTAAATACTAACTGTGACGGCTGGGGCAATGTGGATATTATATTAAAGGTTAAGCCCAGCCATTGCTCCTACCAGCCAAGATAGATACTCTGGTTTTCATTGTTATTAGCCATCTTATTGTGGCTGCAATGGCTGACTTGTGTGATGCTGTGTGCTCGGTAGCAGTTGTTTTCCCCCATGCATATATAATGTAATGTATCCGAATGACTCCTTTTGTGTGTTGAATGGTTACTTTACTTAGCCAACCAACACACAAAAGAAACTGGGCCCTGCCCCATCTGATTCGGTACCCACTGGTCAGTTTGAATTTCTCACTCTCCTAAAGTACTGTTATCTCCCACGGCCCTGATAGGCCCATCCCGGGCGAGCCCTTGCTCTGTGATTAGCTGACGTAGCTCGCTCTGTGATTGGCTGATGTAGCATCCATGCTGTGATTGTCTTGCACATATTATCCGTGCGCTGATTGGTCAGCAGCCATCTTCCATAGTTTCGGATGAAGGCCGAGTGCTATGTACTCCCCTGCCGATCTCAGTTCCACAGTCTATCAGGAGCTCATCCTGAATTTGGCTAGTAGGTGTATCACCAAGGCTCGGTCGAGTAGACGAGCGGGACAGTTGAACTTGCTATTCTGTGAATAGCTTCCCCGAGGTCTTGAGACACCAGACCCCTGTGGAGATTGGAAGCTGATCTGGGTAAGCCTATTGAAGCGGCGCTCGGCTTCTAGGGGACTAGCATTTCCCCCGTAACACCTATCTTGGTGAGTTGCGTCGTAATCTTGTACTGTGTTGTGCCTGTTGACTTGGGTCAAAATAAACCAGTTGATTTTACTTCGTCAGTCTGTCTGGTAAATACGATCCCGGTGCAAATTGCCCTGGTCTCCCGTGGCACTAACCATCTCAGATTGCCTCCTGGACAACTACACTGAAGCACGCGCTTTATGATACTGTGTAACCAGCAGTCATTTGTTAGATTGCAGTCAATGCAGTAGTCGCAAATCTTTCCCCCCCTTTCGGATAGGGCTGTCTTTTAACAGCACATGTACTTGATTGATTAGACTGGTGTTTTATCTTAGTCAGATTGTACAGTAAAGATTGGTTTTAACTATTTCATATATCAACTTTGAAGGAAAGTGATTTACCTTCTCAGACCATTCCTACTCTAACTGAAGACCACACTAAGCCTGTCACAAGCACTCACTAGTTTTAACTCTCCACCCCCTGTGATAAGATATTCAGGGGTTTTGTACTACACTCTAGATTAGTTAATAGCTAAAGGTTAAGTGTGCATGCAACTGGGGCCTTTTTTCTCCCCCTATTTACTCATGGTTTATGTATATTTATTTCCCTCTAATGCACCTTCCTTAACTACACTGAGGTAGAGCAGGCTCCATTTTGTGTTGTAATTAATTCTGAAACCGTTATTTTAATAAATATAAGAAACATTACAGATTAATTAGGGAATTTCTCATTCGGTTTCTGTCATTCTTTTCCCCAGGAATTGTGGTGCTTGGAATAAACAGACCACACGCCAAAAATGCCATCAGTAAAAACCTGGTTAAATCGGTAAGTATCATATCTGTCCGCAGGGGATGAACATAAGCGTTCTTCATGGATAATGTTACAGTGTACAGAGTTTTCTAAACCTCACAGGCCTCTTCAACTTAAGTGCCATAACCAAACCCTCTTGAGGCTACTAATAACATTTTGCTTGCATAAATACGTGTTCTGTTCAAATGGCTGCACAGTTGGTATGATTATAATGCAATGGAACTCAGAATATCACATACTTTCCAAAAGTTTGGCGATATATATAACATTTCCAAGAAAATATACAGGGCTATATTTACAAAGTGTGGCTATTCCATAAGACACCGTCTGACCCCTGGAGACACATTCATTTGAATGGACCATAAGACAACAGAAGGTGATGCAGCTGCACCACTCAGTAAAAATGGCCCATAATTGGTACCGGTGCTAGTCCGATCTTCCTAATCTTAGCATATCGTCTTGCTTAACCTTGTTTAACCTTTCCTCGTGTTCTGTTGCGTAGATGATGATAACCGTGGACTCCTTGAAGAGCAATAACAAAGTGCGGACGGTGATCCTGCGGAGTGAAGTTCCCGGAGTGTTCTGTGCAGGTAGGCAAGCAACAGCGAGCAAGTTCTAACAGCAACGTCTCAATCGCTTACACAGACATGAAAGGAAAGGCAACACAAGTGGAATTTGAGCCCAAAACCCAGAATATCCTTTGCCACGTTGGTGGTCATGTATCATAATCTTCTGCCTGCAAAATTGTGCCAAAAAAACGGCAACTTAATCAAAGTAAAAAAATTCCCTTCAATGTAATTTTCTCATCGGATACATTTGGATATATTTTTTGCATTACTTTTGCCCCAGATTCTTTGCTTGCAGACTTTGATACACAACAAATGATTGTTTGTTCACCCATTTATCATAAAACAGTTTGGTAATGAGTAATGTGTTATTTCCACTTTATTGTATTGTAAGTATATATATGTACATGCCTTAATTAAGTTAATATTCAAGTTTTAAGGCCATTTGTATTTACTTAATTGCTTAAAAACAAAAAAAAAACACCTTTGCAAGAAATAGAGCAGCTTGTGTTCCAACTGATATGTTTTGTTTTCGCTATGTAAAGAAATATAGGCGCGCTTTAAACAGAGAATACTAAGTAGCATAATTAATATGTGCAACAACAAAAAGGTGTACAATGTAAATCAATGTGGAGTCAAAATGGGCAGAATTTTAATCAATCCCACTACATGGACAGAGTACATAAATAAACTGATATATCACCTACAGCCAATTCCCCAAAAATTCATTCATCTTCAAATCCAATCCTCCAGCGCTGCTTCTCTAAAAGAGCTCCCCACTCAAGCACTTGAGAAAATATATGTAGAGAAGGGCAGACAAGGAAGGTCTGTATAGTGTAGTAATTTATCAATATATGGTAAAAGCGCAGACTACTGTGCAAGAGTAATAGTTCTATAGGCAGGTGGAAGAGATATTGATTGGGACCTTCAGCAATGCCCCAAGGTTTTGCATATCCCCATGAACCTACAAATACAAGTTGATGCCTCCATACCTACATTATAAAAAGGAATCACTATTCACAGGATAGAATTGCTGATGATTAAAACATGACATCCGTGAAAATGTTCAAGCGTCATATATTGCACCAAACAAATAATTAAATAATTCGAACAATCCAAATCTACAGAATTAATTCTACTGCTTACTTTATTAACCGGCATCTAGTTAAATGAGCATTAACACATTATGGCTACTTCACTGTAATATACACTACCCACAAGACAAAAGGTTTTCAACAATTAGAGATCAGCAAGTCCGACACCCCCGAACCTCAGTAATCCCAGCGGAATGTAGCCAATAGCATCACTCTAAATTCTGCACAAGGGATCGGGGTGTCGGATTCCAAAAATGTGAGCTCACTAATCTCCAGTATAAATCTGTATGTACATATAATGCACCAAACTGGATAAGTATATGTTCAGGGCATATGTTCATTGTGTTTGTACTTGTTAATCAGGATCAGAAGCCAACGTTTTATACCACTGCACACGGCTGAATTGCCATCACCTGTCGGTTCTTTTGTGATCATTAGTAGTCTAATCCCTGCAGTGCCAAATCACCATAATGGCTGCCTGTAACATCTCGCAAAATCTCATGGGTTATAATGATCAAACATGTGCTGTAGTTGAATGTAGAAAATGATGTCACTTTACAATGAGTCCTTTCATTCTTGGTGATTTGTACATTTCCTCTTTTCTGCTGAAGTAGTGTTCTTTCATGTTTCTTTCGTGTTTCTTTCCCTTGTAAGGCTGCATATTTTTGCTGGTGTTTCTTTTCTCGTGAAAATAATGGTTCTGTCGCTTATTGATTGGGGATGAATTAAAATCTGAAAACAAATAAGTCTTTAATATTTGTAAGATTTGATTTGACGTTTGTGTTTTTCTCCACAGTACTGTACTTTATTTTAACATACTACCTTGAAGACTTTATGTTGTAGGTTCCTCTTTTTCCTTACAATCATTGTGTTTATTTTGTCTCTGTCCGTAAGAGACACCTCCTACACATCTCCTTAGGGGCTAATTCTTGATACTCCAAAACGTCAGTTCTGGCTGCTTTCGGGCCATAAACCCCCATTGACGTCAGTGGGAGTTTATGGCACAGAAACAATCCGAACAACCGCTTTGGAGTATATAGAATTACTCCCTAACTCCTGCTAGCAAATTCTTCTTTACTTCTATAATTTAGAGCAGAAAAGATGTTCATCAAGTGAGGGCAAAACATCTAGCAATAGTATTGGAAGTTGCTGGCATTTGTCACTTTAATAATAATAATGATAATAATAGCATGTTCTTGTATAGCGCTGCTAGTTTTACATAGCGCTTTACAGAGACATTTTGCAGGCACACGTCCCTGCCCTGTGGTGCTTACAATCTATTTATTGGTGCCTGAGGCGATAGAGGCGCCACAGGGAGATAGAGTGACTTGCCCAAGGTCACAAGGAGCCGACACGGGGAATTGAACCAGGTTTCCTTGCTTCAAATGTCTTTACCCACTGAGCCACTCCTTCTCCTTTAGTTTACTGGTTATACTGTACTCACATACATCTTTACAGTAAGTTCAGTGAAGCTGGTATGGAAGCGATTTGATGAAATTAAAATGATGCAAATAATTGTGGGTTCTGCACCAAGAACAGTGCCTAAACTGCAGCATAATAAATAATACGTCTCGCCCCTCATGACTTCATCTCATTCCCGCCTCCAGGGCTGCACCATCAGGCTCTTCCCCACCATTCACACTTTCAAATGTTCACCGAAAAGCCACTATTTTTAAGAGACCAACGCAGTAACACAGGTGTTATGTGTTACAAACTACAGTGCTTGCTGTAGGCAATGCCATGTAAGTACAGTAAAAAGAATGTTAACAAAAGAGGGGCAAAATGGCCAGATACTTAATTTCAGTCCTCATCATTAGTGAACAGTTGTTAAACTGATTGGCTTTCTGGCTTGCAGTCTTGTTCAAAAATCATGTTGTAGCCTCTTGTTAGGCTGTAGACACCTGCCCAAATCTTAGCATAATAATGAACTTGTGTGTTTAATCACCAATATTATCAGAGCGTTTCAGTGTATCTGGTTGAAATATGCAAGCTAGGTGAGCTGCCAGATGGTGAGATTTAGAAACAGCTGGGAACACTGTGCTAAATAAGGCTCTGGAGGTTTCCAGTGTAGTACACATCTAGGAGAAAGATCAGTGGTTTCCAATCTTTTTTTGGTTAAGGAACCCTAAGTGAAATTCTGAGTAACCCCCAACCCTCTGAGATCAGATGCATTGTAAGGAACCCCAACCCTCTCTAATAGCGCGCCTGAGATCAGATGCTTTGTAAGGAACCCCAACCCTCTCTAATAGCGCGTCTGAGATCAGATGCATTGTAAGGAACCCCAACCCTCTCTAATAGCGTCTGAGATCAGATGCATTGTAAGGAACCCAACCCTCTCTAATAGCGCATCTGAGAACAGTTGCATTGTAAGGAACCCCAACCCTCTCTAATAGCGCGTCTGAGAACAGTTGCATTGTAAGGAACCCCAACCCTCTCTAATAGCGTGTCTGAGAACAGTTGCATTGTAAGGAACCCCAACCCTCTCTAATAGCGCGTCTGAGAACACTTGCATTGTAAGGAACCCCAACCCTCTCTAATAGCCCGTCTGAGATTAGATGCATTGTTAATTCTTCTGTATTTGATACAATTTTAAAATGACCAGAAAATTGCATGGGACCCTTTAGGGGGACGCTCAGGGAACCCAAGGGTTTCTGGTTGAAAAACACTGTCCTAAATGGGTACTTACCAAGTACCAATGACTGGCACAGATGCAAAAAATGGTTTATATATTTTATACATTTTGCTTCATAAATCAACACAAACTGTAATGTTTGCTTCATTCCTTGGTCTTTGACAAAACATTTTTTTTCAAGCAAAGAGAGAGAAATGAATCTCAATATGGGTGCTTCTAAAAACCAAATGATGGCAGCGATATAGCTGATAGCCGGAATATCAAATGACCATAAACCCTGTAAATTATGTATGTGGAAAAATATTGCTCTCAATAAAGCCTAACAAAATAGACCCAATAGTATAAATGGGGAATAACCTCAGCTGGGAAGATAGAAGTGAGCCCACATATAAGTGAACTCACACTATAGACCCTGCAAGAGACCCCTGGATCTAAAGGCTGGAGCACTATAAAATCCCCACAATCATAATAATAATAATAAACAATCAAGGGCAAGGAAACGAGCATGAACTCACATAAGGTAATCCTTGAAGGTCTCCAACAATCCCGGAAGTGGTGTGCGTCGATCCAATAACAAAGACAGGAACATGAAAAAAGATGATAGCGCACTGCAAAAGATGGGGCTGGAGGCAGTGGTGAAAAAATAAAAATGCTTTATTTAAGTATGCATAATAGCCAGAGCTAAAAAGAGAAAAGAAAAGGAAAAAAGGCTCCCCTAACGTGTTTTTCACGCCTGTGTGGCGCTTTATCAAAGGGTAACCTCCGTTCCGAAGTGGCTCCCCTAAATAGCAGCCCCAATGCGGAAGCAGTTTCGCGCCAAAAACATATCCATAAGGTCAGCTGGTAAGAGACCGACCGGATAGTGAGCTACAGAAGCCCAGAAGGGCAAAAATACCTCCGCACTGGAACGCACTAACAATATGAAAAAACAAACAAACTTAACATAATATACCATAACCTAGATATAAAAAAAAACATCACAATAACAAAAGAAATATAAAATAACGAAAGTATATATAAGAGTATAAAAATTAAAACAAGAAAAGTAGAAAAACCACATTGAAATAATATAAATAGAATCGTAAAACGGAACGAACAGTATCCATGGTGACCAAATTGAAAACGTCAATCATGTTCAAAACTTTAGCAATAATCTATAAAATGAATTTGAATAGTAGTAATAATGAATACCACCTGAAGCTCATAACAAATAATCATAAAGGGCATATATATATATATATATATATATATATATATATATATATATATATATATATATATAAGATAATACAACCAAATTAATAATAAATAACATTATAATAAACGAATAATATATGTTTATGGACATCAGAAATATGAAACTGATATCTAAACAAACATCTAAATATAACAAATCTAATGATATCTATTCAATAGCCCAAAGTGATATATTCACACAAGAACAAAAAATAAATAAAAAATATGAATTAAAAGAAATGTGATAAATGAAGAAAAAGTGACCTAATCCAATGAATCAAATAAAATAATTAAATATATTAATAGAACTAAATGCTAGAGAAAGAATCAATCATGATGCTATAAAAAAATCAAATGATTATATAATTAATCAAACATAATCATGTAAATAAAAATATAATCGTGCTATCCATATCTATAAAAAATGAATAAGTTCCCAATCTTGATTGATTCCAGCCGGATGTAAAGAATCCATACTGAAAATCCAGAACATCTCACGTCTGTTGAGCATGCTCAACCTATCACCGGAACGTGCTCAACAGCCGAAAAACAGCATTTTTTTTCAATGTTAGTTTAATTTTGGTAAAATACGAAAAAGTGTACAAAAAAAAAATTGATGAACAAGTTCATAAAAATGCATTAAAAAAGTAAATAATTAATTACACGAAAAAAATATACTTTTACATATGACAAAAGCTTTCTTCAAAGATGCACAAATACCAAATACATATTCGGTATTTGTAGAGATTGTGCACATTGCAATGGGGATAACGATTATACTGTATTAAGAGGTATAACTTGAAGCAGTTAACTTGCAAGACTAATTGGATGAATCGACTAACGTTATCGCATATGTTTGCCATTTCCCCAAAAACATAAAGGAGGAAATTGGTACGAGTGTACAGAAAAAAGGAGGAAGGGGGCGGGGGGAGGAGGAAAGAAGGTACACGGCAGATACAGTTACAATTTAA
This sequence comes from Ascaphus truei, assembly GCF_040206685.1. Classification (NCBI taxonomy): domain Eukaryota; kingdom Metazoa; phylum Chordata; class Amphibia; order Anura; family Ascaphidae; genus Ascaphus; species Ascaphus truei. The sequence continues at coordinate 196,414,818 of NC_134483.1, read as the reverse complement.
TTGTCAGTACAGTGAAACCTTCTCGGACGATAGGGACCGGCACACAGATTGTGAATATGAAATGACCATTCAGAGTACGACTATTTTGAAACAGCAATGCCACAAAAAAGCATTACAAATAAAAGATTTCCAACACGATCACCAATAAAAAGTTGCGACACTATCTGGAATGAGTGTGATCACAGCAGTCTCTTTTTTCCTCTAGAGAAGTGTCTTTGATAGGTTTCCCATCCTCTTCAGCAGGTTACTTATTGCAGTGGTGCGCTACCCGTGAGTTGGGACCCGTTTTGGGGTCGTTGGACAATTTGTGGGCGTTGCCAAAACATTAGAGGATTAACTCTGCTGGGTTTTGTGCTTCTGAATGGGACTCTCGCAACGTTAATCTTCTGACTGAAAATACAGAAACAAATTTACAGCAGCCACTGTCTCTCTCACTCTGTGCCGTCTCTCTCACTCTGTGCCGTCTCTCTCACTCTGTGCCGTCTCTCTCACTCTGTGCCGTCTCTCTCACTCTGTGCCGTCTCTCTCACTCTGTGCCGTCTCTCTCACTCTGTGCCGTCTCTCTCACTCTGTGCCGTCTCTCTCACTCTGTGCCGTCTCTCTCACTCTGTGCCGTCTCTCTCCTTCTGTGCCGTCTCTCTCCCTCTGTGCCGTCTCCCTCCCTCTGTGCCCTCTCCCTCCCTCTGTGCCCTCTCCCTCCCTCTGTGCCCTCTCCCTCCCTCTGTGCCCTCTCCCTCCCTCTGTGCCCTCTCCCTCCATCTGTGCCCTCTCTCTCCATCTGTGCCCTCTCTCTCCATCTGTGCCCTCTCTCTCCCTCTGTGCCCTCTCCCTCCCTCTGTGCCTCCCTCCCTCTGTGCCGTCTCCTTCCCTCTGTGCCCTATCCCTCCCTCTATGCCGTCTCTCTCCCTCTGTGCCCTCTCCCTCCATCTGTGCCCTCTGCCTCCCTCTGTGCCCTCTGCCTCCCTCTGTGCCCTCTGCCTCCCTCTCCCTCTGTGCCCTCTCCCTCCCTCTTTGCCCTCTCCCTCCATCTGTGCCCTCTGTCTCCGTGCCGTCTCCCTCCCTCTGTGCCCTCTCCCTCCCTCTGTGCCCTCTCCCTCCCTCTGTGCCCTCTCCCTCCCTCCATCTGTGCCCTTTCCCTCCCTCTGTGCCCTCTCCCTCCCTCTGTGCCCTCTGCCTCCCTCCCTCTCCCTCCCTCCCTCTGTGCCTTCTCCCTCCCTATGTGCCTTCTCCCTCCCTCTGTGCCCTCTCCCTCCCTCTGTGCCCTCTCCCTCCCTCTGTGCCCTCTCCCTCCATGTGTGCCCTCTCCCTCCCTCTGTGCCCTCTCCCTCCCTCTGTGCCCTCTCCCTCTGTGCCCTCTCTCTCCCTCTGTGCAGGGAGGGAGGGAGACGCAGGGAGGGCTGCTGTTGTAGTGCAAGTTAGTATCAGTCAGAAGATTAACTCTGCAGGGGTCCCATTCGGAAGCAGGGACACCTGCAGAGTTAATCCTTTAATGTTTTCAGGGCTGTAAGTGGACATATATATTTAGCGGTCGCGGCTAAAAAAAAATTGCGCACCACTGACTTATTGCACGACAACAAAGAGCTCACCCACTTACGTCATCTTCCAGAAGTCTGTTCTGTAAAGATGCTGGTTATACTTTTTTCTATCATGTAGTGTACTTTCATTACCCCAACTTTACATTTGTATCTGAATTAGGGTTGGGCAATAGCAAAAAAAATGTCCATGATAACGATATCAATATATTTATCGCGATAACCGTATATATCGCAATAGATATTTGATTTAAAAAAAAGTCCGAAATGTTCTAGTAAATCTAAATAAAAAGTCTTCCCAAAAGAAATTCATTTTCTTTAGATTTACTAGAACAAAGGGCCCTTCATTTCCAAACTCTTTCCATGTCGGGCACTTCACCTTTTCTCACCTACACTGTTCCCATTACCCTAACATCATCACCCCCATCCATCCACCCCTCATCCCATCACGCTCACCTTTAGCTACTCCCTCCATTTCATTTATAAAATGTAAAAAAAATCTATCAAACTTATTTTTTGACAGGGCTTAATAAAATGTGTTTTCTTTTGATAACACATTTTCTTAAAATATGTCAACAAATCTGTCTTAATTCATTTTTAACATGGGTTTGAGTCCTAGGGAGATGGAGAGTTTAAGTGCCCCAGGGGGAAGGGATTGAGGTGTCAAATGCCCCACAAGGTGATGATGGAGGGGTTAACGGAAGGAAATGGAGGAGAGGAGTTCCTACCTTTCACTTTAGCCAGCTGCTCTCACACGCTCTCTCTCCCCATGCTGCTGCCTCTTCCTCCGTCCCCCCCTCTCGAGTCAGCATTCAGAAGCAGATGGGGGAACTCGGAGAGAGAGAAAGTCAGTGAAAGGCTTCATAGCATGGCAGGTTCAAAGCTGCACCTCAGACCACAGAAGCTGGCACCAAGAAATACCGTGATAATTAATAATATCCCATATCGACACCGTGAGATTATATTATGGCGGTATTACTTGTTATCGGTATATTGCCCAACCCTAGTCTGACTTTGAACATGCTTGTGAATGTGGGATCTACACATATCTGTCCCTCTATATTGCATCCCAAGGCATACTTTGGAGCAAGATGCACTCTGCTCTGCACTTCTAGGAGGGGTATCTAAAAATATGGGTGCTTAAGCTCACAACTCGTGGCTCGACTGTTCATCATTTGCTGACATTTTTCTCTCACTGTCATGAAAAGCCTCCATCCTTTGTCGCATGGTGCAGGTCAGAGGGAGAGCTGTGTAATAAGATTCTTATTTGCCAGCACTGACTTTTCCCCAAAGTCTGGCATGACTTATCACATTGAGGCCTACCTCATGCCTGCAGGCGCCAACTTGCTGACGTTCCTCAACCCTGGTCGGTTGTACATTTAGCTTGGCATTTCTGATTTGGAAGACTTGAATAACAGAAATTAAGGATACATTCACCAACAATCTTCTTGCGGTCAGGATGACATCTGAGGGCTGGATGGAGGAGGCATTGCTAGGGCGTGAGCAGACGCAGCGCCTGGATGGCCAAACTTGACAAGCAGCCATCTCATCCAACAAATTGCCTCTCAGTTGAAGCAATCCCTCATGTGGCTTTTCACCCACTGTTTTCCTCCTCTGGGAACCCAGCCTACTGAAATCAAAAGCAATTCCGCTCTGCATTCATTTATACTCGCAAAATCAGATTGGAGCCATCCACTTTTTAACTATAGGGGAATAGGGAATAATCCCCTAACTGGTGCTACAAATGTCACATGTGGTGCAGGTAAATATTAAACAAATCCGGAATCCATGTAGCATGAAACAGATCATTCCAGGTGCACAAAGAAGTGTGTAAATAGAGGTAATCTCACTCCTATTAAAGCCACATAAGGTAAGACCAGTAGGGGCGTCTGACTGTGCTGACAAGGGCAAGTGAAGGGAAATCAACATTTACCCTGTGTGAAAGCACATGCCTCTGCCCAGCGGTCTGGATGGCTGGAGGGATGTGAGAAGCACACTGGCAACCCGAGGGAAGTTCTGTGTAAATAAACTCACGAAGTCTGCTGGATCCCGGTACGGCGTGCTTCAGTCCAGGTAAGTACAGCAAAAGTTCAGAGAAGGGACTGATCGCAGCAAGTGATAGGCCTGGAGGCAGGTAACCAATAAAAAAATATTTATTTAATTGAACAGCATAACAGCAGACAGAACAGGGTCCTCTGATAAAGCGCCTGACGGGCGAGAAACGCGTCAGAGGACCCTGTTCTGTCTGCTGTTATGCTGTTCAATTAAATAAATATTTTTTTATTGGTTACCTGCCTCCAGCCCTATCACTTGCTGCGATCAGTCCCTTCTCTGAATTTTCACTTTTTAACTATGATTTCTCTAAACTGGGGCCAGCTGCAAATCCAACATGACCCCTGGGAAGTAGAAGCTGAAAGATTCAAGTCAGGACTTCTAAAACCATCAAATAACTAATCGCTTTCTGAAGTCCTAAATATGGTTTATTTGCGTCCCCTCAACCCTGACGGCAACTCAACTCTAATGGGTGTTATAGCATACTGTAGTTAGAATGTATCTAAACTTCTTTCCCACCAGCACACACCAGTTTGTGGTACAAATCCTTGATGATGTTCTGTCCACCGTTTGATAAGAAAACCTTCACTTGACTGCACTATTCTGTTTGGATCAGAAATATTTTTTTATTATTTGTGATCCAATATTACTTTTCCAGAGAAATTCCTAAAAAGTTGAGGAGACCACTCCTCATGTCTATCGGATTTTTTCTAGAAAATAATATTTTGCTACTACACTCAATCAATACTCTACTCTGTATCTGAAGCATTTTTTCTGTCTATCGAGGCGACTCGCATTTGCCGATTTTTTTTTGCATTTGACATGTTCCACAGTTTTATTATTCTCCCTCGCAAAAGTGATAGAATTTAGTTTTTTGGTTGGCCACCAACCTTTCATTACCTCAATAGTGGATTATTTTCTAATTTCAGATTCCTCCAGGTGCCTCTAGTACTGTTTGGAACGTTCTACTTTACACTCATAACAGAAAATGGAAGTATGTTTGACGTTAAGCTTTCAAATGTTCAGGGGGTTCCCTATCTCAAAAATAGCAAACTCACGCTGCCAGTTATGCAGCAATTCTGGGAATTCTAACTAAACTTGTGTACCATTTAGGATATTTCACTTGCTGAGGCATCTCTAATATCGTCTTCTTTATTCCTCATCTTTTCGAGTTGGTAACCGATCCCCAGGGGTCTAGGTATCAAAACAGTTTTGACTCAAAGCTGGGGCATTTTCATCCTGTCCCTATGTATCAAAGTGCATTGCTCCAATGTTGCCTAGTCTCTCCCGGCTTTTCACTTGTGAAGCGTTTGTAGGAGGAGTTGGGGAGGATTCATATGGGGGCACAGACTACAATGAGATTGATCACATTTGACGTCTTTATGCTACATTCTTTTTTCCCTTTTTAATTTTTCCCCAAATATCCACCATGTCTGATGTGGCGTAAGTCTAACATTCAGCATGAGATCCAGAAAACAAAACAGTGCCAAATATGCACTTTCTTCTACTTTGATAAATAGACCAGTTAATCTTTTATCTTGACAGAATCCCCCAGACTAAGAGTTTTTTAATACTTCCTTTTTTTTCATTGTTCATATTTTATTTAGTAACGGCACTATCAGACTGGCAGCTTCAATTCATTGTCCAAATGAGTTTAACTGTTCAGCTTTTTTCGTTTTTAAAGACAATTATAATTAAAAAAGGGCTTTATACAGATATAGCAAGACTTCATTTTTTCGGTGCTGCGATCGCATGCAGCCACCGGACCGCATCACGACCCTGAAAACAGTACGCAGTCCGGGAGGATTAACTTTGAGGGGTCCCTGCTTCTGAATAGGACCCCGCAATGTTAGTCCTCCCGGGCCATCAAGAAACAGATACTTTTAGATGACCCGCGCAGCTGTCCCCGTCTCCGTGTGCCTCTCCCCGTCTCCTTGTGCCTCTCCCCGTCTCCGTGTGCCTCTCCCCGTCTCCTTGTGCCTCTCCCTGTCTCCGTGTGCCTCTCCCTGTCTCCGTGTGCCTCTCCCCGTCTCCTTGTGCCTCTCCCCGTCTCCGTGTGCCTCTCCCCGTCTCCGTGTGCCTCTCCCCGTCTCCGTGTGCCTCTCCCCGTCTCCGTGTGCCTCTCCCCGTCTCCGTGTGCCTCTCCCCATCTCCGTGTGCCTATCCCCGTCTCCGTGTGCCTCTCCCCGTCTCCGTGTGCCTCTCCCCGTCTCCGTGTGCCTCTCCCCGTCTCCGTGTGCCTATCCCCGTCTCCGTGTGCCTCTCCCCGTCTCCGTGTGCCTCTCCCCGTCTCCGTGTGCCTCTCCCCGTCTCCGTGTGCCTCTCCCCAGCTCCGTGTGCCTCTCCCCAGCTCCGTGTGCCTCTCCCGAGCAGCTCAGAAGGTAAGAAGCAGTCTACTGTCTGTCCAACCCCTTGGATTACGTACTGCCCAAATATGGGTCTCTACATCATAAGGGGGGAATACTATAGGACCATATTCGGTTATCTACATCATCCAGCATGTTGGGACAGACCGGACGGAGAGTGCTTTTTACCTTCAGAGCTGCTGAGGGACGGCACACAGAGACTCAGACAGGGACAGCTGCGCAGCTCATCTGATAGGTTAGTATCAGTTTCTGAATGGCCCATCGAGTGAAGGATTAACACTGTGGCGTCCCATTTAGGAGTAGGGACCCCCACATTTCAGGGACCCCCACGGGTTGCAAAAACTTACTATTTTTGGTGCTGCGGACGGGACGTGGACTTCTGCATGTTGGTCGGCAACATCAAAAACAGTAAGCCCGGCTACATCTGTAGTTAGTCACCTATTCACAAAGCACATTTATAGGTTTAACAATTTTTATGACCACTCGCTTTGTATTAACCTTTACATTCATATTTTTACATATTTATATCAGATTGCTATAGCTCTTATGAAGCCTGTCAATAAAAATATTACAAAAGACTTGGAGCAATGAGGTTAAACCAAATACTTAATGTCTATGTCTGATGAATTAGTTGAAATGGTTTCCAGTCTGAAGTCTCGTGCATGGAACTGTCAGACTGTTGTCAGGATAACCTATTGTCAAACTTTCCAGTTTACCCAGGACAATGCTAGTTTGTACAGGTCTTTAGGAAAGCATGAACATGTAGAAAAACAAAAACAAACCCGTAGGCTGAGAAACAAAGGCTAATTAAAAAGAAATAATGTATCATAGGTTCCATTTTTAGAGTATCCTCCTTCTTTCTGTAATGTATTGCTGACGCACGTAAACCTGTCCTGGTCGAGCCTTTCAGAAATGGTGCAGCTTTAGCAGCGCAGATGCTAATGCCAATTATAGACTATGGGGACATAGTATATGGCACAGCACCCCAAACTCACCTTAGCAAACGAGACACCCTTTGCAATTCAATGTGCCGCTTTGTCCTCCAATGTAACTACAGCACACATCACTGCAAAATGCTCAAAGAACTAGATTGGCCATCACTTGAGTTTACGTGGAAAGTTAATCTCTCCTGCCTGCCTTCAAATACTTCTTGGGCAAGCTACCCCCGTATCTGAACAAGCTCCTCATCCCTACCACATACAGCACTTTTCACATGAGATATGACTCCAAGGGACTTTTCAAGGTCCCAAGGCTCAGCAAAGTATCCGGCCGCTCCTCCTTTTCTTAACGCGCACCTCACAACTGTAACAACCTACCGGAGACTCTCACAGCCGCCACCAGTCTAAGTTCTTTCAAAACTAAAGCTGTCTCATTTTAATGTGGTCTGTAACTGTTACATACATCTAGAACTTATTTTATCTTTAACTGTTTATGCAATATCCTGTATATAATGTATAACCCTGTTCTCCTAATGTTCCCGTGTATTTGTAACCATGTATCTGTCATCATGCCTCTGTGCCCAGAACATACTTGAAAATGAGAGGTAACTCTCAATGTATTACTTATATAAAATGAGTTATTTTTAATGCATTGCAGGACCGCTATCGGTCATGGAATTGAGTTAAAAGAAACTTAAGCAGAAGGGAATTAAGAGGACTAGAAGTGTGTATAAATGCCCAGCATGCTAATTTCTAAATATGTTAAAAATTCATTGTCTCTATCCAAAACTTGAATGAATCCGTCAAATGAATGGTCGAGTAAATTAGGTGAATGTTAGGAAACTGCTATGGAACAGTTACGGAAGAGTACAAAAAGGGGCACATTTGACCCAAGTAAACTAATTACAGGCATACCCCGCTTTAAGGACACTCACTTTAAGTACACTCGTGAGTAAGTACATGTCGCCCAATAGGCAAACGGCAGCTCACGCATGCGCCTGTCAGCACGTCCTGAACAGCAATACCGGCTCCCTACCTGTACCCAAGCTGTGCGCATGCAGGGAGACTATAGAGCCTGTTACAAATGCGTTATTTACATCAGTTATGCACGTATATGACGATTGCAGTACATTACATGCATCGATTAGTGGAAAAAAGGTAGTGCTTCACTTTAAGTACATTTTCGCTTTACATACATGCTTCGGTCCCATTGCGTATGTTAATGCGGGGTATGCCTGTACAGTGATATATATATTAAATTAGACATATAAATATTCTTAAAATCACCTTTGAGAGGATGAAAAGTTTGTTTTTAATTACTGTACAGAAAGGACTCTGAAAAGAAAGTGATTGTTACTGCTGTTTAATGCTATTCTAATCGGATGTATTCAGTCCAGTGGTAATGTATTTAATGTATACATTGCCCTCTCCTGTTAGAAAACCAAGTAGAAAAAGGGACAGTGTAGTGAGAAACCATAGCTGAGATAAGAGCAATAGACCCTGAACCTACGCTTCAGGCTGAGCTGTTTTGAAACTTTTCCAGGATAAACGTTAAATTAAATATTTAAAAATGTATTGCCAGAAAAAAATCAATCGGTTTTAATCTGTTTAATGTTCAAGCAGCAGCCACTGAGAAAAACATCATTTTAATTATTTTTTTACTATAAAAAGAAGCACATGGTCATATATGGTCTTTCTTTTGCCTTTTTAAGCATTTATTTTTTTTCCTTTAAGCATTTTTAATAGGACTTCAAGTAATTATAAATTGCCCTTATGTTAAGCCTGCTTTGTAGCTCCCTAAGTCAAGATGACTGGTTAATTAGGCCAGATGCCCATCTTTGCTGTTCTGTGACAAGGAATCTGATGTAGTGAAATTAGCATGCTTCATCTGTAACATTCTCTAATCATTTTTGATGAATTTGGCAGTTAACCAAATGACAACATAATTTGGGAAGTAGATTTTTTGAAAAATATGTGTCGCTTGATGCTGGCAGTTGAGTTAAAAAGCACTTAAACATGATTATAAGTTAGGTTGGTAAGACTTTTGCAAAATAGAATGATAAACACAGCTCCCATAAAACATTAATACAACTGCTATGTCAAGGCCATCTTTATAAGTGATACCATGCCAATGGTGGCCAGTGTAAAGACTATACAGGCTGGTTGACGTGGCTCTTTGGAACAGAATGAAGTGACACGCGTGCAAGGGATTACGTTTGCGTTATCGTTGCCTACTTAACAGTATTTCCATTTGTTTTGTTAAAGTTAATCTGGTATAGGTTTGTATATCTTGGATGGGCTTCATTTCATTGAGCCCCTCCAGTGTTCCTCAATGCCACTGCTCATGCACACGGGGAGGGTCTAGTGAGGTTCAGGGCATGTCGACGGTGTCCAGTGACATTGACTGCGTGTCTCATGATATCACATTCCGTGGGCTGGCAGCCAAAATAGGGTGGTGGCCCGCAGTACAAACCTGACTATTGTGGAAACCTCTGCGCCTCCCTGTTTTTGTGTATGATGTCACTGTAAGTTGATCGTGCACAGGCAAATGGCGGCAGTTACAAAATGGTGGTTAAACCAATGTTTGCAGGCACAGTTTAATTTTAGTGACGTAGCAGAGTTTGTATACAGCTAAACTGCAGGGCTCACATTGGCAGTAACAAACAATCATCATCAAATTAATTAAAGTAGCTTATTCCACTACATGTATTTTTCATGTACATGTCATTTGCATATACCTCTGATAAATCACCTTATGTAGAAGTCGAGGTTATACACCATAGAAACCACATAGAAAACGTCAGGCCTTGATCAAGATTTGCACCTTCTTACATAGTTGCATAGTCGATGAGGTTGAAAAAAAACGTACGTCCATCAAGTTCAACCTATGCTAAATTTAGACAACAGATACATTATCCTATATCTATACTTACTTATTGATCCAGAGGAAGGCATACAAAAAAACCCAGTCATATCATCCAATGGTAACTCATAAGGGGAAACATAAATTCCTTCCTGACTCCAAGAATTGGCAATCGGATTAATCCCTGGATCAACATCTTCCCAATGTATACTTATTTGGTATATCCCTTTATACTTTCCTATCTAAAAAGATGTCCAACCTTTTTTTGAACAAATCTATTGTATCTGTCATCACAGTCTCCATGGGTAATGAATTCCACATTTTAACTGCCCTTACTGTAAAGAACCCTTTCCCTTGTTGCTGGTGAAATCTCCTTTCCTCCAACCTTAAGGGATGGCCGGAGTCCTTTGTACTGCCCGTGGGATGAATAGTTCTTTTGAAAGCTTCTGTATTGTCCCCGAATATATCAGTATATAGTTATCATATCCCCTCTTAGACGCCTCTTTTCTAATATAAATAAATCTAATTTAGCTAGCCTCTCCTCATAAATTAGATTGTCCATCCCCTTTATTAATTTGGTGGCTCTTCTCTGCACTCTCTCTAGTTCCATAATGTCTTTTCTTAGGATTGGTGCCCAAAATTGTACTCCATATTCAAGGTGTGGTCTTACTAATGCTTTGTAAATGGGCATAATTATGTTTACTTCCCTTCCATCCATTGCCCGTTTGATGCAAGATAAAATCTTGTTGCCTTTGCAGCTACTTTGGGCCTTCTAACAAAGCTTACTCACTGAGGTATAACTTAGACATGCACAAATATATATTCTTGGTTGCAAAGTAAAGACATGCAACAGAAAATATGTACAGGTATGATTGTACATTATTTATGATTCATGCACTAAACATGTGAACTAGTTACAAGGATGTATTATAGTAGTAACCTCATCTATGTGTCAGATACAGATAGAAAACATGAACCAAGTGCATTTCTATGATATTACATATGACAGCTAGCCTATTAGTTTCCCTGTTAGCAGAGTTGCACTTTTCAAATGTTGCTGTTACATATTGAAATTGCCTAGTGTAGGGGTTCTCAACTCCAATCCTCAAGACCACCCCCAACAGATCAGGCTTTTAGGACATTCCTGCTTCAGCACAGGTAGCTCAATCAGTGGCTCAGTTGAAGACTGCACCACATGTGCTGAAGCTGCGATATCCTGACAACCTGACCTGTTGTGAGGTCTTAATGACTGGAGTAGAGAACCCCTGGCATAATGTAAACTGGCAGTCTGAATAAAGCGTATTGTGGTTTGGTTACTGACCCTTACTAAATCCAGCAGGAATATGAATATATATATATATATATATATATATGAAAAAGAAAAGAAAAAAACAGGCGCACACCTAGTGCATTAAAGTATAACAATGTAGTTTATAGAACAATAAAAACAGTCAAATGCCCACTCACAAAAGTGCATGGTAAATAAGCAGGTATGAGATAGGCTCTCATAAGCCAATACTGCCGTCCGACTCAGCAATGGTGTCCTTCTCCTGTGTGCTCTCCGCGTGGTTTCCTGCAACCGGAAGTGACATCCACCCGGTCGGGTGCCCCGCACAGGAAATCCCTCCGGGAACCAGCACCTTCAGCTCCCTGCTTCTGGTCGCTGCACCACCAGGGGAAGAAGGAATCCAAACTTCTGCTTTGCCTCTCACAGCCTGCAATAGTTCTCAAACCGCAGTGATAGTCTCCGTGGGAAAATGACTCCTCTGTCTTAGCCACGCCCTACGTGTTTCGGCATCTATGATGACTTCATCAGGGGTTACCCATTGGATGTGCCTCCACAGTATTTATAGCAAGGATATTTGCAGATATCAATAAAACAATTAAAGAGTTAATTACAAAGGTTCAACCAGTCTATTGCATTAATCATCATACAATGCCAATCCCAATAGACTGGTTATGAGGACCACACTATCTTTCAAAAAATGTGATCAGATTATGTTTGTACTTTCACAGGGATATGCTCAAATAATTGGAAATTTTACAGAATAATGCTAGAAAAAAATATTCATAAACTTAGTATGCTAATAACATTGTTTGAGTGGTTTATATTTTTATTTGTAAATTGAATCTGACTTTGGTTTTAATAACCTCTTACAATAATCAAAAGTCAGATTTGATGACTAAGTAAAAAATATGTTATATATAATCAAAAAGGTTATATCAAGAATTGGAGAATCTATTACATATAGAATAAACCAACCAATTTAACCCATTACACCATTAACAGCAGCATGGTTGCTAGGATATTAAATGGACTGAAGTTCCACTTACCAATTCTTAGTATATATACCTGGTGTTATCCATTAATTTATTTGTAGGTATATAGATTGCAGTTGGAGTCATTGGTGCAGCAAAGGTTGTTATTAAACAAGGACAGAAGAACCCTCAAATGAATTCTATTACACACACATTAGATGTGTGTGTAATATAAAAATATATAAAAATATACATGTTAATGACCTATGTGATATTAATAAAACTACGTATGTGTGAATAAATTAATTTAATAGAATATAAATAAAATATGTGAATGTGAATAAAAGTGTGTATATATGTTTTATAAGTTTAACCAATAAAATAGATGTGTGATATTGACACTAAAACTATTTATATTAATACTAAATAAAATGAGGCCATTCGCGAACCGGAACAGACACATCTGCAATATGGTATGAACCATAGATAGATCAACCTACAATAGGGTTATTATATGTAAATACATTTCTATTCCCACAATGTGAGTAATATTGGTCTCTAAAGATAACAGTATGGAAAGTTATATTATTAGACCTAACAAGTAACCATAGTTCAGAGGGAATGCTGTAAAGCATTCAAACCAGACCTCCGAAAGATCACTCTCCACGGGTGATCACACTATGGTACTTGTGTCAATATGGTCATTATGTCCCTTAGGGTGCATGGTATCTAAAATATACATCCAGTAAGTCTATATATATATATATATATATGTAACCATGCTGTAAAATGGATTACAGTCATCTCTCCTGCTGAAAGTAAGGCCTGGTAAGTTATGGGCATGCCAGCAGTAATCATGGAGGTTTGCCCTCACACCCTGGTGAGGTGCCCTATGTATGGATGGGAGTGGTCACATGCTCTGAATCCATAATTAGTGATGTCAGAGTTGTGCCTGCCCCCAGAGTATACATAAGGCACAGCACTGCTCAAAAGTTAGTTCAGGAGTGGTTCAGAGGTTATGAAAGGAGTTGGTTGTAGATGTTGGAGTAAGGAGCAAGTCTGAGTACAGACTTGGGAGAATGCAGCTAATAAAACTGTGACCAGGGACCTGGCACAGGGAATATCTCCCTAAGGGGAGATAGGGAATCCACCAATTTGGGAAAAGACACCTTTCAGAGGGAAGTGCGGTGAACATGAGCGGCTGAGTACAACCGCTGTGAGGGGCAGCTGGCCCGCCACAAGTCAATAAAGATGATCTTGTTCAATCATACCCTCGTGTGTAAGTGTGGAGCGATTACACAGAGGAGTGCACCACAGAGGAGTTCCTCACCAGGACCATCCACAAGCGGATGCTGGGATCCTGATGAGGTGGAGGCGCTGCACTGGATCTAGGTAGGACTCATGCACACTACCTCAGCTGCCTCTCTGGGTTGGCAATCCCCACACAACATCATGCAGGAGACTCAGGAGTCCTGTTGCCAACAGGTGCACCACCAGACACTACACTGTAATGGGGACTGGTTAGACCACAGGGGCCAATGTGAGATTGGGTGGGTCCGGCTAGGCCAGAAAATCCGTTACATTTGGAGGCGCTGCTGACAGGCTTTTGCTAGGTCACTTGGAAACAGGGAGAGTGTCTGCTGCCACTTTGTGCTGCGTTGGGACGGACCTATGGGTAGTCAGGAGGCTGATGGAGTATAGTCAGCTCGCAGGGACGACCTAGGGGCCTGAAAGGAGTTGGGGGTTTGGAGCCGGGCTATAGCTGTCCTAGTCACCTTGAGGCAGTGCTAGTTGGTAGGATGCCTAAAGGGATAGCCTGTTAACGTGGTCAGGAATCCTGGAGAGGGTCTGCGCTAGGCTAGCCAACAGTAGGTAGACGCCCAAGTACTGCATGGAAGAGCCAGAGTACTCTAGCCCATTCCAGACCACTTACCGAAGGGAGCACAGACTGGGAGGAAGGAGATACAGCAGACACAGATAGAGTGAGCCTAGCCTGAGGTAGTGCAACACGAGTCCAGCCTACATTAGGTACACAAGGTGGTGCATCAAGGTAATCTTGATTGTACCGGTGTGTGGTGGCTGCCCCGCAGAGAGGAGCTCCATGTACAATAATCCTAAGTACAGTGAAAGAATGGCGACCGCTAGAATGGAGGATCCGCGCGGTGCGGAAGGTCCAAGATGGCGGACGGAGGTTAATGGAGAGAGTGCACATGGCGTGTGTGCGGGTGAAGAGCATGCTACGGAAATGACTTTCACGAGCCTGCTTTGGAGTGGTGCTAAGGCTGTGGCCGCACCGTTTTGGTCCTGCCTAGGACCGCGGGGTACTACCCTGGAGGACAGTGTTGAGGACATTGTGATTGTGGGCGGTGGAAAAGAAGGATCTGCTTGCCAGCCGGTGAGCGTTATACAGAAAGCTACCTCAGTTGCTAAAGTGATTGGGAATGCAAACCAACATGGCGGCTCCCGCTTCCCTGGGAGACCGCGTGGGCTCGTTGCAGAGAATTCTGCAGTTGCAAAAGTTGCAGACAGTTGGCCGGGATTGGCGCCAAAGAAAGAACCCCACCCTGTTGGGGGTAATGGCGTGAAAGCTGTGGCCGCGCCCTCCAGGACTGTGAAAGGTGCGGCCTCAATTAAAGGACATCCTATTAAGCTGTGGGACCCGCCCATAATTGCTACTAGTGGGGGTGGTTTCCAGCTTTGTCAGATGAGGGTGGAGCTAGTCAAGGGAGTGGCTGGCAACTCAACCCCTGCTTGTCAGTCTCGCGGAGCCAGTTCACAGTACAGACCACTGCTGCAAGTATCTCCTACTAAGACAATGGCCTGTCCACAAGAAGCGACTACGATGGTCTCCACTCAACCCTATTCAGCACCAGGAGGCTTACTGGTGATTCGGGTGGCGGGCACCGAGACTGTGGTGTGCCTCTGTCTACAATGCAGGCTACCTAGCGGTACCGTGGGCACGGCGGCGCGCTGCCCGCAATGTGGTACACAGTACTTGTGGCCTATGCCTACATTTGTGCCCATCCAGACTATCGAACCCGCGGGGGATACGGCTAGGCTGTCCGCCGGGTCCCCCGGTGCACTGTGGAAAGAAGGCGCAGATCCCGGAGAATGCGGTTGCTTAGGCCGAGCCCGAGGAGAGTGGAGCGGTCGGTCAGCGTACCGATCGAGTGACTAAAAGGCGGTCGCCGCGAACGGTGACCCCGAGCAGAGTGGAAGCGGATTCCTCCGATGAGGAACCCAGAGTGTCGTCCGGTGCGGTGATTCGGCCCTTGGCAGTATCCTGTGGAGAAAACGGGAGGAAATTACCACTTACCGGGAGTATCGGTGAGAGGAGTCGGGTGTCGCCAGTGGAGCGGAAGGCCGAGAGGCGAAGCCCTTCCATTCCGGGGACTGGCGGGTCCAGCGGTGACGGGCGATCCATGCCCACCCTGCGGAGCGGTAAAAGCAGCCCTTGTTCTCACCAGGCTCCGGTGACGGCATCCGTGGAGGAGAGGCGGCGTCAGGCCCAGGCGGCGCAAGAGACGGCAGCAGAACTTCCGGACGTCGTCCAGGAGGAAGAGATCCCGCATGGGGATCCATCTCAAGATGGCGGAGTTTCCAGTTCCGGTGATGACGTCACGTCCGGCGGAGGTAGCGGAACGACCGGAGAGATGACAACAACGTCTCGGCGATCGGGCAGTGCTTCCCGATCACCGGTGACAACAAAGAGCTGGCAGGCTGCGAGAAGAATCGAGAAGGGTGAGGCTCAGCCAGCGGAGAGTCCTCGCAGTGATCCTGGACACTCTAAGGGTAGAGAGCGGGTCGGAGGCCCGCGGATACCATTTGCCTGTCCATATGCCCAAACCCATGCCCTAGATAAAGCCCCTGTCCCCGTCACCTTTTCCTGTGGGTCCTCATCCAGTTTGGGAATGTCGGGAGGGTCCCAGGGAACTTCGGAGGAACGGACTGGGGAGAGACTGGTGAGTTATATGTCCAATGATGGGTCGGTGGGTGGAGGCTACTCAGGGGAGGCATCTACGTCTAGTTGGAGCCCTAGCGTGGCTATCGTGAAGTTAGAGGAAAGGCCAAAGCGGGTGGGGTGGCCTAAGTCCCGATCTACTGGGACATCGTCGGTGTCTTCCTGGGGGGACACAGAGGAGGGAGATTCCCTAGAGTCAGAACCCGAGAAGGTTAGGGAGACCCGGTGGTGGGCCCTATTATTCGAGGGTTATGTGGGATGGATGGACCGCACTCGGTTCCTACTACAAAGGGAGGATGTAGTAGATTACTGGTGGGCTAAGGGGGGAATTTACCGCAGAGAAGCGGCAAAACGAGATGCAGGAGCGGTGGTTTCAAATCTGCCACGGCAGTATAGAGCCCAAGGGTCCCAGTATACTGACAGACCCCGTGGACCCAGACGAGCCCCTGTCATGGGTGTTGCCAGGGAGGGCAGGGAATGTTTATTTGACTCTGTGCAGCCGGGCTGAGAGGGCTATTACCGCCCAGTACAAGTATTCCCATGGCTTGGAATATCCCTATGTTCCGGAACCCCAGGAGATCGAAGACAATAGGGACAGGTGGTTACGAGAGACCATAGAAGAATATATGGTAAATAAGGGGGGTGCCATTAAGGGCAGCAGAGCCGAGGAGAAGATAGCGCACCTTATGCGGGTGTGGAGTATAGGCAGGAATGTCTATAAACATAAAGTGGTGTATCGACCTGAAAGGGGGTTGCCACGTAATTACAGTGTGGCAGTTCTGGACATGGGGGGTCGGGAAGTTAAGAAACCCGATCCTCGTCACTATTATTAAGGGGAACAGGATGGCTGTTGCGTAAGTTAGTGGCTGCTGGTCGGGGCTTGCTTGACGCAATGTTTGTGGAATCTGTCAATGTTGTGACTAATTATGTATGTCATTCATTTTACAGTGCTTCCTGAAGAAAGGTACTTCAAATTTAGGTCCCAGCCGGGGTCGGTGAGATTCACCAGGGGGAGAATGTAACCATACTATAAAATGGATTACAGTCATCTCTCCTGCTGACAGTAAGGCCTGGTAAGTTATGGGCATGCCAGCAGTAATCATGGAGGTTTGCCCTCACACCCTAGTGAGGTGCCCTATGTATGGATGGGAGTGGTCACATGCTCTGAATCCATAAATAGTGATGTCAGAGTTGTGCCTGCCCCCAAAGTATACATAAGGCACAGTACTGCTCAAAAGTTAGTTCAGGAGTGGTTCAGAGGTTATGAAAGGAGTTGGTTGTAGATGTTGGAGTAAGGAGCAAGTCTGAGTACAGACTTGGGAGAATGCAGCTCATAAGACTGTGACCAGGGACCTGGCACAGGGAATATCTCCCTAAGGGGAGATAGGGAATCCACCAATTTGGGAAAAGACACCTTTCAGAGGGAAGTGCGGTGAACATGAGTGGCTGAGTACAACCGCTGTGAGGGGCAGCTGGCCCGCCGCAAGTCAATAAAGATGATCTTGTTCAATCATACCCTCGTGTGTAAGTGTGGAGCGATTACACAGAGGAGTGCACCACAGAGGAGTTCCTCACCAGGACCATCCACAAGCGGACGCTGGGATCCTGATGAGGTGGAGGCGCTGCACTGGATCTATGTAGGACTCATGCACACTACCTCAGCTGCCTGTCTGGGTTGGCAATCCCCACACAACATCATGCGGGAGACTCAGGAGTCCTGTTGCCAACAGGTGCACCACCAGACACTACACTGTAATGGGGACTGGTTAGACCACAGGGGCCAATGTGAGATTGGGTGGGTCCGGCTAGGCCAGAAAATCTGTTACACACACACACACACACACACACACACACACACACACACACACACACACACACACACACACACACACACACACACACACACACACACACACACACACACACACATTTATTCACAGATAAGGAAGCCTCTAGCATACAAGTTTAGAATCCGTATAGTCCTCTTTACATAAATGACAAACTGTAACACACGAGGCAGTTTGTCACATAGAGCCGTTAAGTAACTCCCTCTCAGTGCTTTCTCCTCACATGTCTACTAAGCGATGCTCTGCAAGGATGAGCTGCACAAGGAGGGGAAACGCACATGGCTGACATGCATTTTCCGTTTCATGGTCCCCATTTAAAAGACAACATTTCTTGACTTTTAGTAGTCAAACAATTTGTGTGTTTATTTTAGGGATAATTAAAGTAGCTTACACATCATGGTTTCTGGGCCAAGTGGGTTTCCCCTTTTGGTCTTAGAGATCCATCGAGTCTCACAATTTCCTGGACGTGCTTACACTATCAATCTCTAACTCTATTCATATTTCGCCATCTCTCCTTAATTCACCACTTCTCAGTTCACATGAACTCCTCTCTTACCTGCGCCCTCTATCACCACACAGTTATGCCGCCTGCACTAAATCACACCCCTACAAATCATCCTCACACATTCTCTTTCTATCCATGCTTCTCCTCCTTGCTTCTGGGGATATCTCTCCCAATCCTGGTCCCTGCCTTATTTCTACTTGCTCTCGTCCTCGCCTTCCACATGCAACTTCTACTCCTTCTGGTGTCAACCCCTCTAACCTCATACCCATCCCCTGCCACCCTCCCTCCTCTCTCCCTTTCTCCTGTGCCCTTTGGAATGCTCGCTCCCTCTCTAACAAGTTCCTCTCTGTGCATGACTTCTTTCTCTCTCACTCCCTGCTTCTCTTTGCTATAACTGAGACCTGGCTCACTCAGTCTGACTCTGCTCTGGAAGCTGCCCTCTCCTACGGTGGCCTTTCCTTCTCCCACACTCCACGCCCTGATGGCAGGGGTGGAGGCGTGGGGCTCCTGCTCTCCTCTCTCTGCCATTACAGAACAATTTCTATTCCCCCCTCTCTTGCTTTTCCCTCCTTCGAGGCTCACACAGTCCAGATCTTCTCTCCTCTCCCGGTCCATGTGGCGGTCATCTATCGCCCACCTTCCTCTACTCATTTCCCTTCTGCCTTTCTCTCTCACTTTGAATCCTGGCTCTCTTTCTTTCTCTCCTCAGACTCCCCTGTTCTTCTCCTTGGGGACTTCAATTGCCACATTGATGACCCCTCTCTCCCTTGGGCTTCCCGCTTTCTTTCTCTAACCTCTTCTTTTGGCCTTCAACAGTGGACTGCAGCCAGCACCCACAAGGATGGCCACTACTTAGACCTGGTTTTCACTAAAAACTTCTCTCTCTCCGACTTCTCCATTTCCCCTTTTCCTCTCTCTGACCATTACCTCATCTCATTTTCTCTCTCTCGCTTCTCTCCATCTCCATCTCCATCTCGCCCTCGTTTTTGCAGAAACCTGCACTCTATTAACCTACCAGCTCTTGATTCCACTTTACGCTCCTCCCTCTCTTCTCTCAGTTCCGCTTCAGACCCTGACAACCTGGTCAGGAACTACAACTCTGCCTTATCTTCCTCTCTTGATCTTCATGCCCCACTTTCTCTCTGCCGTCCTCGCCCTTCTAACCCCAGACCCTGGCTAAACTCCCACACACGCATGCTGCGTTCCTCCACTCGTTCCTCTGAACGCCTCTGGAGGAAATCTCATACGCTCGCAGACTTCATTCACTACAAATTTATGCTATCCTGTTTCAACTCTGCCCTCTTTCAGGCTAAACAAACCTACTTTTCATCACTAATCAACACACACAAGTATAACCCACGCCGTCTCTTTTCTGTCTTTGACTCTCTACTCAGACCACCCTCAGCTGCCTCCTCTTCTTCCTCCATCTCACCTCAGGACTTTGCTGACTTTTTTAAGAATAAGGTGGAGTCCATACGGCAGAACATCCCATCTGTTGCCTCCTCCCATCCCACAATGCTTCCCAACTCTCCTCCTGTCTTTCTTGACTCTTTTTCTGCTATCTCGGAGGAGGATGTATCACTGCTGATCTCCTCTTCTCCCTCTACCACTTGCCCTCTTGATCCCATTCCCTCCCATCTCCTAAAACCTCTTGCTCCTTCTATAATCCCTATGCTCACACAGATCTTTAACTCTTCCCTCTACTCTGGTACCTTTCCTTCATCCTTCAAGCATGCAACCGTTATACCATTACTCAAAAACAGCAAGCTTGACCCTACCTGTCCTTCTAACTATCGACCTGTCTCCCTCCTGCCTTTTGCCTCCAAACTCCTTGAACGTCTTGTATTCTCTTGATTGCTACACTTTCTCAACACCTATTCTGTACTAGACCCTCTACAATCTGGCTTCCGCACTGCTCACTCTACTGATACAGCCCTCACTAAAATAACTGACGACCTCCACGCTGCCAAAGACAGAGGTCATTACACTCTGCTCATATTACTCGACCTCTCTGCAGCATTCGACACCGTGGACCACCCTCTTCTCCTTCACATTCTCCATACTCTTGGTATTCGGAACAAAGCTTTATCCTGGATCTCCTCTTACCTCTCCCATCGTACCTTCAGTGTCTCTTTTGCTAACACCTCCTCCTCCTCTATTGATCTCTCTGTGGGGGTACCCCAGGGCTCTGTCCTGGGACCCCTTCTCTTTTCTCTCTACACACTCTCTCTAGGTGACCTAATCACATCTTTTGGGTTTAAATATCACCTCTATGCTGACGACACACAAATTTACCTTTCAACCCCTGACCTTACACCTGCTATACAGACCAAAGTTTCTGAATGCCTCTCTGGAATATCATCCTGGATGGCCATCCGCCGACTGAAACTTAACATGGCAAAAATAGAGCTCCTTATACTACCTCCCAAACCTGGCCCTACTACATCCTTCCACATTGCTATTGGAAATACGATCATTCACCCAGTAGCCCAAGCACGCTGCCTAGGGGTCACACTTGATTCCTCTCTCTCATTCTCCTCTCATATTCAAAACGTTTCTAAAACTTGTCGCTTTTTCCTCCGCAATATCACAAAGATACGCCCTTTCCTCTGTTACTCAACTGCTAAAACTCTGACTCAGGCCCTCATTCTCTCACGTCTCGATTACTGCAACCTCCTGCTGTCCGGCCTTCCTACCTCTCACCTGTCTCCCCTACAATCTATCCTAAACACTGCTGCCAGAATCACTCTACTCGTTCCTAAATCTGTCTCAGCGTCTCCCCTGCTGAAATCCCTCTCCTGGCTTCCGATTAAATCGCGTATCTCACACTCAATTCTACTGCTCACTTTTAAAGCTTTACATTCTTCTGCCCCTCGTTACATCTCAGCCCTAATTTCTCGCTATGCACCATCACGACTCTTGCGTTCTTCTCAAGGATGTCTTCTTTCTACCCCCTTTGTATCTAAAGCTCTCTCCCGCCTTAAACCTTTCTCACTTTCTGCCCCACACCTCTGGAATGCTCTTCCCCTCAATACCCGACTAGCCCCCTCGCTATCCACCTTTAAGACCCACCTTAAGACACATCTGCTTAAAGAAGCATATGAGTAGCACTGGATAATCATGGACACATGACACAAAGCTTGGCCCCCTGCAGACGCACTTACTAGAATTCCCTCCTACTGTCTCTGTACGTTCTCCCTACCTACCAATTAGATTGTAAGCTCCTCGGAGCAGGGACTCCTTCCTTAATGTTACTTTTACAGTATGTCTGAAGCACTTATTCCCATGATGTGTTATTTATATTTGTTATTTATATGACATGTATTACTACTGTGAAGCGCTATGTACATTTTATGGCGCTATACAAATAAAGACATACATACATACATACATACATACATCAATCCGGGTCACATTCAGTTTTCTATTCGTTCCTTTCTTGGCAACCACCCGTCCTTGTCGTTTGCAGTTGACGACTGCATTGCCTAATAATTTAATCTGCCCCTCTAAAATAAACACACATACAGTATTGCGAGATTGTACAAAGGTTCAAAGAATGTGTCATCAAGCTCATTCCAGCCAGTCTAATGATCTGTACCAATCTCCTTGTTCTTCATTGAAATGGGAATCTTGAGTGAATCAGGAATAGGAGAAAGCAGGCTATGAGGAGGGATTTAGGAGGTATTTATCGTCTGTCATTGAAATGGCCAAGAGACAGCATTTCAAAATATACAAAACCTAATAATGCAATAACATCAATTAAAAAAAAAAAAAAAACAGGTATTCTGCTGTTATATTGTGAGTACAATCTGCCACTGTCTCAATTTAAGCTGACATAAAATGCACCACTAATTATTGATACTGGGAGGGGGCGGGGGGAGGGGGCGATGAGCTGAAGACAACTGGAAACCCCTTCTGCTCCATTTCTACAGTATTTCATAGCACCGACTTTATGGTACCACAATCCTCAAACAAGACTTGTTAAATACAAAATAGTTTGTTCCAAACCCGGACACCAATTGTGGGAGAAGATGTAAACATTTTGCAGAGAGCAGGTTACATTTCTTCAGGCTTATTCCGGGATTCACTAAAAGTCTGTTGCAGGGTGTCATTGTGCCATTGACTTGAAGGGGTGAATTTGCTCCTAAATATCTTATCCATACAACTACTTAATTCTTTTTTTTCTCCCTTAGGACTTGTTCTCCATGTCAATCAATATCTTACAGACATTTAAAGTTTTTTTTCCCAATTTTTTTTTTTACATTTTGAGAGGTGCAATTATGCATGATTCATTGAGATTTCTATCATTTTGAAGCAGGCACAGACTGGTATAACTCACGGCTATTGTTTGTTAATCGCATCAGAGCGTGAAAAGGAAGTATGTATTTTTGCACGTAGGACTCCTGACAAAAGAGCTATTATATCAGGTTGCAAGTTACTGCTTTGATAGATAAAGATATAAATATTTGAGATCCAACTTCTGATTCTGTTCGTGAGGGAATATGGAGCCTCTCACCTGAACAGTGCAGTATAGGGAAGGCGAGTGCATGAGGTGTAACGCAGTGCTCACCACAGACAAGGCGAGGCCGAGGTGGGGGTAGATCTAAGCGCCACCCACAGCCGCGAGGGCGCGTCTGGAAAGTAGGATTGTCGAGTTAGCCGGGTCAGGATTTGAGAGGTGAGGATGGTCGTAATACTTGCCGAGGACGGGGTCCGAGAGTAGCGGAACGTTGCAGGTACTATAAATCGTGGTCTGGAATGGAAAGTAGAGAGTAGTCGTGGTACGTTGCCGAGGTCGGGGTTGGAGAGGTACGGATCGTCGAGAGTAGTCGGGGTCAGGAACGGAGAGCTAGGAACAACAAGAGCAAGACAAGACTTCGGAGGCAAGCAGCAGTGAACACTGCGAAACATAGGTTTATGCTCAGCCAATGTGCCAGTGGCACAGCTGAGCATATAAAGGGGAGGACGGCCAATGAAATGGGAGGTAGTGTGGAGGTATTCGCCATGGTGACCATCATTGGCTGCTCTGTTGAGTGTGGGGGGGTGCCTAAGAGGATTACAGCTGGCACATCTCCTGTACGTGCTGGCTGCGCACTGCGCATGTCCGTTGCGCCCCGCAGACAGAGCGGTGTGGGCGGAGTCCAGAGGTGTGCCGGAGAGAGAGGCATAAAGTTCCGAGCGCGCCCCGCATGGCGGGCATTCCCCAGAGCAGGGAGAGCAGAACCGGCAGCGGGAGAAGGTAAGCGGGGAGCGCGCTGAGGGCGGCGTGACTCCACCGATCCTTACATGAGGAGTTCCAATATTGGGAACTGAAGGCCCTTTACTTAATGAGGTCACAATGCATACATGGAGGTGCTTCTTGTTGGTGAAGCAGTGTGTTTTCTTTAACTGGACACTGTTTTAGTGGAGTGCATGAGGAGGGCAGGGACATAATGAGTTTTTGAAGAAAGCAGGGCATTTCTTTTAAATGAATGAACAATACTGTTAATGGAAAGACAATTGGAGGACTATAAGAAGAGACAGATGTTCATTATCATGCATAGTGAGAATACGTTGGCAGAAGCATTTTGAATATATTATATAGGAGAATGCTAGGGGGTATGGCATCAGGAAATTCGTTTTGACGCATTGCACGTTTCTGTGCTCAAGCTCTTTACATCTTGCTCAGGTAGAGATTTTGATGCATATTAAAAAACCTCCCTTTGGTGCGTCCCTATCTCCACACTGACTCCTCTTTTTGACACTTCCCAAATCGCAAGCTGAAGCACGTGGAGAAAAGATCATGATAGAGTAATGTTAAGAGATACAAAACAAATATGACGCTCTTTGCATTAATTTTTCTCCAAAATGCATCAATACAATCTGCACACTGACAAATGATTAGCTAAGTTGCAGATTGATCCGTTCTCCTTTCTCGCTTTGCTCTGGGTTATTTAATTCAGTTCTTGCTGCAAAACAGTATCCACGATGCAAAGTTCTGTTAGGAAGATCGTGTGACCAGGCAGTTACTAGATACAATTGGTGCACTGCTAGAGAGAGGGCAGGGCTCAAGAGCCAGAGCCTGTCTCAGAAGGGGATATGAGTTTGTAAATAGTTTCTATAGAAACAAAAATGCTTGTTACATTAGAATACATTAAAAATGTCTTTATAAATTGTTTAAAAAAATAAATAAATACTACGGGTATTTTCTCATAGTACACAACTGATTGATTAAAAAAAAAACACATGTAGGATATTGCTTGAACTGCAGCTTTAAGGTGTATACCCTCCCTGCTTATTGATCAACCTAATCAATACATCAGTGGTGTAACTACAATGCAGCTAAATCTCGGGGGAGGAGACAAAAGCAAAGGGGGCGCTGCCGGCCGGAGCTGGAAGTTCATCCCCCTCGATCAACCCATCAACCCCCTCCCCCCCCTTTTTTTTCCTTTTATATACCTTTTTCCCATAACTTTGAAAACTATTCAATTAAAAACTTAAGTAACTAAAAAAAAAGAATGGGGGGACCATGAGGATGAGACGGGAGTGCTCGCAAAGCCGCCAACATGGGGACCCCGGTAGGAACTAAATGTTTTTTGTTTAGGGGGTCCTTTCAACATTTTTGTAGGGGGCCCCAAAACATTTAATAGAAAACGCCACTGCAATACAATGCTTAAAATTGGAGTTAAAAGAGACCTGTTAACTTTCTGAAGGAGCGGATTTTGAGGAAGTTATGTAAACTAGCACAGAGTCATGGGCCCTTATATGAACTGGAAGGATGGGAACACAACAGCTAAAACTGGGGACAGTAAACAGACTTCTGTTGTATATCGGAGGTAGTAAGCAATGGGAATCATTTTGTTTCTCAGGTTCTTGGGCAACCTATTCAGGAGATATTTGAATGGTAAACAGGAGAAAGTGGCATTATACTTGGTTACGGTAGCCATCCTAAAATTTCTCAGTAATGTTCATGTTGTGGTGGAATATATAGTTCTACAGAGTGTAGTGTGAGCAGTAGATGGAATTCCATACACAACGTGATCATAGGCAATGATTGGCATTAACATCTGCTGAACAATGAGTCGCCTGGCCAAGGTATTGAGGCGTTAATCATTTCTGTATGCAATTCCTAGCTTGGCATAGGCTTTGCAAGTCCGTTTATTGATGTGTAAACCAAATGTCAAGTGGGGGTCAAGCTACATGCTTAAGTATTTTAAGCAACCTAGTGACAACTGTTGAGTTGGCATTGATATTTAGCACTGTCATAGGTAGCTCTGACATTTGGATGGTTGTTCCGAATAGCATAGCGACTGTTATGTCTATGTTTAAAAATAATGAATGAATGTGTCTCTTGTCATCCAATATTGTACTTTGTAGAGCTAAGACTGCCTTAGTTTTAGAAGTTTGTGAGATTTATGTTCTGACTGCATATTGTAACGTGATCAGCATACATGTGGTATTATGAACAAGTGGCATGACATTTCTGAAAAAACAAACATAAAAACAGACAACCATTAAATGTCTTCCCAAGGTAAATCTATATGATTGGAGTAATGTCGTGGAGAAACTCACAACGGGCCAGAGCCACAGAACTCTGTTACATTACCAAAATCTGATGCTACTTTCCCTGAGTTTAAGGCATAACCACAAACCTAAGTATATGCAAAAACAATGGTCATTTTATAGCTCATTAGGATAGGCATAACGTCGTGTTATGGTAGCGTAACGTTGCATTCGCTTCCAATAACGTGACGTTCAGTTAACTTAGGTTAACATCATGTTAAGTCACTCGGGTAAATTCTATATATGCCGAAGCGGCCGCAATGGATTTTCGGATGAGAACGGCCTGAAAGTCCACTTCGACATTGTAGGAGACGAGTGCAGAGGTATAACCAAGGAGACATAGATTTGGGGGAAATAAACATTGACTTTTATTTAGCGCGTATCTTCAAACAATACAGCTTTAAGGCAGCATACAAATATACAAAACAGCCTATCCCTATGTAAGGACTCACTTCCACTTCTCAGTCCCTTTCTGCGGGGCTGGGAGGATAGGCCTCTTTTACCAGCCTCTGACCCCAAAGTCCAAAGAGGTACCTGTTAACAGGGGTGCTTTAAATCAGTCCATGTCTGGGCTGGTGTCCATAGGTGTCTGGTGGTTTCCAGTCACCGCTGTGCCCTGGAATAGAGGGTCTGGTTCCCTGGGATCCCTCTGGCAGCACACACCTCATATGTGCTAGAGAGATCTTCTGCAGTTTTATCAGGAAGCTTTTCTACACTGGCGACACACTTTATTCGAGCTCGGCTAGTCCCACGAATTCGGGTATACCCGGGTGTATTGAGGTTTGTGACTGTTTTCTGCCCGAGTGCATTGGGTTATTTTCCAGGCAGGGATTGAAGCATTTTATTCCCGCTGGCTGCAATACTGCACAGTATATATATATATACTGCATTACAATTCATGAATTTATGCCATCTGGTAGACACGCGAAGCATTGCAGCCTATTAAATCCTAATCATTATCATTTAACAGATCAGCCGCCCGTCAGCCAGGCATGAACCCAGGCTGGGAAGGCAAACGCAACGGGGCTTGTCAGAGGTGAGGAGCGGCGCATTCCAGGTATCTGCCAGGTATATACTGGGTATTTGCTCGAATAAAGTGTGTCGGTGCAGTACCTGACTGATAAGCCAGATGGAGACTGACATTAACCAGCTCCCTGCTGTACTCATCAGTCAGGTATAGGCTTTTTATTTGGAGCCCTTTTAGACGGGTTAAGACCCTGTCACAGACATAGAACTTACCCCATATCTTGGATCTTGGCCAAGCGCAATCTCCCCAAGATGTAGTAAAAATAGGATCAGCTGTGGGCCCAACGTGAAGGCAGTTAGTTTTGCTACCTGCTAACTTTCTTTCTTCCTTCTATATTGTATATCATTACATCAGAGTTGTTTGAGGGCAACAAAAAACAGATTTGGACTTACACATAATAAGTTTAAATTCCCAGTAGATACTTGGCTGGATGCAAACACATTTTCCAAGAGTAGTGTGTCGGATTTACATTTATTTTACTTTTACTATGGACAAAATAATGTCATTGAAGAGGTAATCAGTGATGATAGCTGTGGAGAGTTGGATAAAGGAACAGTTATGTTTAATCTAAAGTTATTGTTTTTGCACAAATTGAAACGTGGGAGTTCTCAAGGGCAAAGGGAAGTGTTTTGTGGCACACTGGATTTCTGCTTGGTTAATGAAGGATTTTAATGTAGTTTTATAATGCAATAAAGGAGGGGCACAGTTAACAAAGTAGTAATTAAACAAACCACTAATGGCTACATCAAAAGATACTAGAAGTCTTCCATTTTAGAACAGTGAGGTACCAGGGTCAGTTATGCTTTGATAATCTTCCAGAAATTTACACAATGTAACATGTTCTGTACAAGTTGATCAGCTCACGTAGGCCAGCAGAAACAGAAGATATAGACTATGAACATGGGCCCAGAGATTGTGGTTTAAAAGGGGAATGGATTCCAATAATGGCTGTAGGTTTAAAATACCCGACAAGCGTCCAATTAAACCAACTATAGGGAGTAGTTTGCCTTCGTGAATCATCATTGTAAGAAAAATTCTCCAGTCTCTTTTAGAACGTTCTTACCCATCTTTTTTTAAATTGGGGTCTCAGTTACGATCACAAGAGGAAAAAAAATTCAAATGCGTAAAGCGCATCAAGAATTTATACTAATACATAATGTTCTAGTACTTGCTGTAATAGAGCTCCTTTTTGAAGATGAGTATTTCAGGAATGTACAGCAAGACGTCACTATTTCTCTCGCCACACTCCAATGCACACATTAGACATCATGTTGTGTCTTGACGTCTCGGCATCAATCATGCAATGAAACATTACAGCACGTACCGTCAACCAGGAAAACATATACACGCTACTAAAATGAAACAAATGTTTCAAAAGAATAAATAACAGTATAAAGCACAATATATATAAGCAACAATAGTAATCACATCATGTCCTAATGTTGTCTCACAGATGTATAAACCCAGTGTTCAAAATCTTAAATCTGCGATGTAACAAAAAAAAATATTATAGTATAAATTCTATGGCAGTCAATTTTAAAAATAAATGACATCAAAGTTAGAAAAACAGCATCATATTTATCAAAGCAAAATCCCCCCGCCCAAGTGTTTGAGGTTTGTGCTATCTGCAGCCTATCACTGTTAGGTCCGTGCTGTTTGTGTATCTGGCATGGTGCCTGTCGGAGACGACCGCAGGGGTATGTATGTATGTATGTATGTCTTTATTTGTATAGCGCCATAAAATGTACATAGCGCTTCACAGTAGTAATACATGTGATATAAATAACAAATATAAATAACACATCATGGGAATAAGTGCTTCAGACATACTGTAAAAGTAACATTAAGGAAGGAGTCCCTGCTCCGAGGAGCTTACAATCTAATTGGTAGGTAGGGAGAACGTACAGAGACAGTAGGAGGGAATACTAGTAAGTGCGTCTGCAGGGGGCCAAGCTTTGTGTCATGTGTCCATGATTATCCAGTGCTACTCATATGCTTCTTTAAGCAGATGTGTCTTAAGGTGGGTCTTAAAGGTGGATAGCGAGGGGGCTAGTCGGGTATTGAGGGGAAGAGCATTCCAGAGGTGTGGGGCAGAAAGTGAGAAAGGTTTAAGGCGGGAGAGAGCTTTAGATACAAAGGGGGTAGAAAGAAGACATCCTTGAGAAGAACGCAAGAGTCGTGATGGTGCATAGCGAGAAATTAGGGCTGAGATGTAATGAGGGGCAGAAGAATGTAAAGCTTTAAAAGTGAGCAGTAGAATTGAGTGTGAGATACGCGATTTAATCGGAAGCCAGGAGAGGGATTTCAGCAGGGGAGACGCTGAGACAGATTTAGGAAAGAGTAGAGTGATTCTGGCAGCAGTGTTTAGGATAGATTGTAGGGGAGACAGGTGAGAGGTAGGAAGGCCGGACAGCAGGAGGTTGCAGTAATCGAGACGTGAGAGAATGAGGGCCTGAGTCAGAGTTTTAGCAGTTGAGTAACAGAGGAAAGGGCGTATCTTTGTGATATTGCGGAGGAAAAAGCGACAAGTTTTAGAAACGTTTTGAATATGAGAGGAGAATGAGAGAGAGGAATCAAGTGTGACCCCTAGGCAGCGTGCTTGGGCTACTGGGTGAATGATCGTATTTCCAATAGCAATGTGGAAGGATGTAGTAGGGCCAGGTTTGGGAGGTAGTATAAGGAGCTCTGTTTTTGCCATGTTAAGTTTCAGTCGGCGGATGGCCATCCAGGATGATATTCCAGAGAGGCATTCAGAAACTTTGGTCTGTATAGCAGGTGTAAGGTCAGGGGTTGAAAGGTAAATTTGTGTGTCGTCAGCATAGAGGTGATATTTAAACCCAAAAGATGTGATTAGGTCACCTAGAGAGAGTGTGTAGAGAGAAAAGAGAAGGGGTCCCAGGACAGAGCCCTGGGGTACCCCCACAGAGAGATCAATAGAGGAGGAGGAGGTGTTAGCAAAAGAGACACTGAAGGTACGATGGGAGAGGTAAGAGGAGATCCAGGATAAAGCTTTGTTCCGAATACCAAGAGTATGGAGAATGTGAAGGAGAAGAGGGTGGTCCACAGTGTCGAATGCTGCAGAGAGGTCGAGTAATATGAGCAGAGTGTAATGACCTCTGTCTTTGGCAGCGTGGACGTCGTCAGTTATTTTAGTGAGGGCTGTTTCAGTAGAGTGAGCAGTGCGGAAGCCAGATTGTAGAGGGTCTAGTACAGAATAGGTGTTGAGAAAGTGTAGCAATCGAGAGAATACAAGACGTTCAAGGAGTTTGGAGGCAAAAGGCAGGAGGGAGACAGGTCGATAGTTAGAAGGACAGGTAGGGTCAAGCTTGCTGTTTTTGAGTAATGGTATAACGGTTGCATGCTTGAAGGATGAAGGAAAGGTACCAGAGTAGAGGGAAGAGTTAAAGATCTGTGTGAGCATAGGGATTATAGAAGGAGCAAGAGGTTTTAGGAGATGGGAGGGAATGGGGTCAAGTGGGCAAGTGGTAGAGGGAGAAGAGGAGATCAGCAGTGATACATCCTCCTCCGAGATAGCAGAAAAAGAGTCAAGAAAGACAGGAGGAGAGTTGGGAAGCATTGTGGGATGGGAGGAGGCAACAGATGGGATGTTCTGCCGTATGGACTCCACCTTTTTCTTAAAAAAGTCAGCAAAGTCCTGAGGTGAGATGGATGAAGAAGAGGAGGCAGCTGAGGGTGGTCTGAGTAGAGAGTCAAAGACAGAAAAGAGATGGCGTGGGTTATACTTGTGTGTGTTGATTAGTGATGAAAAGTAGGTTTGTTTAGCCTGAAAGAGGGCAGAGTTGAAACAGGATAGCATAAATTTGTAGTGAATGAAGTCTGCAAGCGTATGAGATTTCCTCCAGAGGCGTTCAGAGGAACGAGTGGAGGAACGCAGCATGCGTGTGTGGGAGTTTAGCCAGGGTCTGGGGTTAGAAGGGCGAGGACGGCAGAGAGAAAGTGGGGCATGAAGATCAAGAGAGGAAGATAAGGCAGAGTTGTAGTTCCTGACCAGGTTGTCAGGGTCTGAAGCGGAACTGAGAGAGGAGAGGGAGGAGCGTAAAGTGGAATCAAGAGCTGGTAGGTTAATAGAGTGCAGGTTTCTGCAAAAACGAGGGCGAGATGGAGATGGAGATGGAGAGAAGCGAGAGAGGGTATAGCCAAGGAGACGTAGATTTGGGGGAAATAAACATTGGCTTTTATTTAGCCCGTAGCTTCAAAACAACACAGTGTTAAGGCAGCATACAAAATAAACAAAACAGGCCTATTACTTTGTAAGCGCCGACTCACACTTCCCGGCCCCTATCTGCAGGGCAGGGAGGATAGGCCTCTTACCTGCCTCTGACCGCAAAGTCCAAAGAGGTACTTGTAATCAGAGGCTCTTTACATCAGTCTGGATCTGGGTTGGTGTCTGTGGGGTGCACCCTCTGGCGGGTTCCAGGGACCACTGTGTTCTGGAATAGAGAGCCTGGTTCCTTGGGATCTCTCTCTCTCTGATTATCACGCACCTCCCCTGTGCTAGAGAGATCCATGCACACTTTTAAACCTGCCTGATGAGCCAGGTGGAGACTGACTTATTAACTCTAGCTACAACTAACTAGATCCCTGCTGGACTCATCAGCTACAGACAGGCTTTATGTGTGCTGCCTGTTTAAGCCGGGGAAAGGCCCTGTCACAGTGCCCTTCAGTTACTGTTTGATAAATATATAATTTTCTGCATTAATAGGTGATCTAAATATGTATGGTTATACTCCTACACAATTGTTAATATTTAAGGCTGCGATTTACTAAGCTCTCTTAAAACAGGCCAAATAACATGGCATTACCTAAAACAAAAACGTTCTAAGGTAATTATATGCAAAGACAACAGCCATAACTTGAGCTTGTTAGGTTTCACATCACGTTATTTCCAGATAATGCTACATTATCTTGAAATGAGGTGGCATTACTGTCATCCATGGAATAGATGATAACAGTTATTTAGTAACCCAAGTGGAAACTAGTTATGGAAAACCCATGACTAGCTGGTCACCAGGTTCTACAAAGGGGTTCATATCTTTCTAACAATTTACAAACTACCCCCTGGCATACCAAAGTGTTTCATTCTTACTATCCTCCATGGCAGGGGTGGTCAACCTGACTGGGAGTGGGAATCAGAATTTACCAGTGTCATTGTCAAAGGGTCACAATAAACATTTAAACCAAATAAAAAATAATAATATTGACTAATAGGTATGTGTGTGTGTGTGTGTGTGTGTGTGTGTGTGTGTGTGTATACACATATATAATCTCCCACGGCATACAGATTGTCTCCAATGAATGTTTTTTAACCCATTGAAGTGAGTGCATGTATTGGCGGCCACTCTCAATTTTAATACATTGTCAATTTTACATACAATATTATGCCATGGAGCTGGCGCTTCTTTTTGTCTTTTTTTTTTCATAGATTTCCTTGATCTGGCTAGATCAACCAAGAAGCAGCCTACTCCATACTGTGACTGACTATTATTTCTGCATCTGGACTTTTTTCTTTCATTTGTTTCCATCAATTGGACTGGTTTGTTCTTTAATTCACGTGAATGGTTTAAATATTAATTGTTTATTTATTATTATATATTCATCATTTTATATTATTATATAAGTTTTATTAGTTTATTCACAATTCACTTCATTCACTATTATATTGAACTCACATATCACACTGATAGCGCTACTCTTTGTTTTTTTGTTGATGATATATATATATATATATATATATATATATATATATATATATATATATATATATATATATATATACACAGTGGTTGACAAATCACCAAAAAATCTACTCGCCACACAAAAAAATCTACTCGCCACCTAGTACCAAACGTGTGCTGCTTGGGCCAATATTTACTCGCCCGGGGGTTAAATCCACTCGCCAGGTGCGAGCAAATGTATAGGTTTGTCGAACACTGTTATATATATATAACAATTAACATTCAACAAACTTCAATCAGAATTAAGGAAAGGAAAACAATATGTGGGGGGATAAAATGCATCTCACAATAATAAGTCCCTTTATTCGGTTTTTAAATTATTTGTTATTCCCTACCTCCAATGCCTCCATCCTTCTCAAACCCTGTCCTCACCACCCCCATCATTTGCTACAAGCCGACTCAACCTACACGCGCCATGCCAACCCCAGTAACGTCATATACTCTCTCCTTGTCAACTCCTCTCATCTCCCCCATTAACCCCCACTTCCTACCCAACCTCCCATTCTCCCTCTGGAACGTTAGATCTATCTGCAATAAGACCACCTTTACCCTTAATCACTTCCTACAAAACAATCTTGCATTTCTCGCAATCACCAAAACATGGACCCCCAACAAAAACACTGCCACCCGCTGCCATCACATCTACGCAATCATCCTTCAGCCAAAACACATGTCACACTGGAGGAGGAGTTGGCATCCTTGTCTCCTCATCCTGAACACCTGCCCCCAAACCCCCTTCCTTCCCCTCCCTTATTTGAATTCCATGCTGGCTCTTTCTCTTTATCACTACCCATCACAATCATTGTAATTTATCGTCCACCTAGCTCACACACACTATTTTTCAATGCGTTTGACTGCTGCCTCTCTCCACTGTCACTCTCTCCCAACCCACTTATAGTCCTCGGTGACTTTAACCTTCAGCTCGACAAGCCCACCTCTGCCTCCGCTTTCACCCCCCTTATTTCCTCCTTTGGACTCTCTCTCACTGAATTTCCAGCCACTCACATACACGGAGCCACCCTTGAACTTATTCTCAAGGCAAGATGCTACACCGAGTCCTCCTCCACAGTCCTTGTCTCACCTGCTGATCACCTCCTCTCCACCATCCTTTGCATCACCCTTTTTGGTCCTCCTCCCTCCTCCCTCATCACCCCCACCCAATACCATCCTTTGCAGAAACCTGAAATCCATTGACCGAGTGGTAAGTCTCCTCCACCTCATCACTCCTCCTCCACTCACATCATTTTCCTCTCTCCCACTGAATTCTTCCCTATCCACCCTCACCTCTGCATTATCCTCCTTCGATTCAATCGCACCACTGCACTCTGTGCGTCCCACCACAAAGCCACCTCAACCCTTGCTCACCTGCCAACTCAAAACACTCAGTCTCACCCTTCGCACAGCTAAGAGATCATGGAAATCTTTCTGTTCCCCATTCTCACAAGCCACCTTCCAATTGCTCCTCCACTCTCAAATTGGAAAAACAAATATACTATAAAACCCGTATCAAATCACTATCACCTCCTCACTATCCACAAGTTTCTCTCGCAAGATCACCACTCCAAACTCTCCTCATCCTACTCGACCTCTTTTCAGTCTTTGACACCGTCGATCACATCACTCTTATCTCCACCCTCACCAACCTTGACATAACTGACACTGCTCTCTCATTTCTCTCATCCTACCTCTCCCACCACTCCTACCCTGTCATCTTCAACAATTCATCCTCTCCGCCTATCAGTCTCCATGTGGGTGTGCCCCCAGGCTCTGTCCTCTGTCTGCTCCTCTCCCTCTACACTGCTCCCTCTTTGACCTTTGTCCTCCCATGGATTCAATATCCATTTTTTTGCAGATGACATCCAAATCTATTTCTCCTTCACACCATTCTCACCCGAACTTTCCACCGTATCTCTGCCTTCCTTTCTGCCATTTCCACCTGGATGTCCTCCAACGTCCTACAAATGAACCCAGCTACTTTTGACTTTCTCTACTTTCATGGATCCCCCTCCCTCCCTTCCTCTTCAATTCCCACCATCTCCTTTCCACCCCTCACCATCTTCCCCTCCCCTTCTGCTCGCAACATTGGAGTCACATTTGTCCCTTCCCTCCTCTTTGCCCAACACATCACCTCCATTACTATCACCTATCGCTACCACATATACAACATAAGAAAAATTTGTCTACTCATATCTCTCTCCTCGGCCAAACTTCTCATCCACTCCCTCATCTTTACCCGTCTCGACTACTGTTACTCCCTTCTCCTCGGTCTCCCCCCCTCCCCCTCTACTCCTCCATACCCCTCCAATATATCCAAAACGCTGCAGCTGGTACACTTCTCAATCTCCCCTGCTCTGTCCTCACCCCATCCACTGGCTAACCATCCAATAGCATTCTCTCTTCAAATTCCTGGTCTACAAATCTCTTCCTCCTTACCTTTCAGCACTCTTTCGCTACACACCTTCCCGTCCTCTTCACTCCCTGACTGCCACAACCCTCACTCCCCCCGCCACCTGTGCCACCTCTCGATTCCGATCATTTGCCTTACTCACCCCCCTCCAATGGAACAAGCTCCCCCACCACATTTAATCTGCCACCTCCGTAACGATCCAGAAAACAACTCAAAACTCATCTCCTCTCCATCACATTCCATGATCTCCCATTAACCTCCTATCCCATCCCTCACCCGCCACAATGACTGTGATCTCCCCTCCACTCCCCATTTCCTAAAGTTTTTCCATAACTCTCCCAAGTCACCCACCTCACCGATCCAATTGCCTCCACTGTCTGACCCATCATCATGCCACAGATAAGACTAAATCCAGACACCTGATCCCAACCCCTGCCCACTAACCAAGCAAGTTTTACTAACTAATGTGCAGCGTTCTGGATAAGGACGCTATATAAATGTTGTTATAAATAAATAAGTAATTTGTAATTTCCAATCTTGGACAAAAAATACAAAATCATCATAATATGCTTTGTCCTAAACACCTATTTACTCAGTCCCTCCTCTCTCTTTCCTCCCCCCACACTCCCTCCTCATCTTTTCTCTCATCCTCTCTCATCATCCTCTCCTTCACGCTCCCTCCTCATCCTTTCTCTCACCTTCCCTCCTCATCCTCCCTCTCACCCTCCATCCTCAGTCTCTCTCACCCTCCATCCTCATCCTCTCTCACCCTCCCTCTTCATCCTCTCTCTCACCCTCCCTCTTCGTCCACTCTCTCACCCTCCCTCTTCATCCTCTCTCTCACCCTCCCTCTTCATCCTCTCTCTCACCCTCCCTCTTCATCCTCTCTCTCACCCTCCCTCTTCATCCTCTCTTCCACCCAACCTCCTCATCCTCTCTCTCACCCTCCCTCCTTATCCTCTCTCACCCCCCTCCCCCCCAGTCCCTCCAGTTACAATTCCTTACCTGGCTGTAGAGTGGAGCAGTGGAAGTCCTTCCTGGTGACAGACATCTGAAGCTGTCTACCAGCTGATTGTGTCTCTGCTCATGCAGGCTTCGCCTCCCAGGCATGCCAAACCCTCTGATTGGTGGATCACACTAATTTCCTATTGGTGTGCAGGGTTGCCACTGTTGACACAATTTATGATGAACTGCTCACCAAATTATATTCTAGGTGTAATTACAGCCGGTGCAAAAGGGATAGTTAATAATTTCACCCAGTGATTTGATTGTGGCTTGACAGGGATTATGTGGTAATTACTATAGACTGTATTCCCACATGACTATAGTGTGTTTATATGGTGCTGGGTTCATTACCTAACACTTTCCTCTTGAATGCTATGAATACAATATGGGTACACAAGGCATTATGCGGTTCCTGAACCCATTACGGGAATTACTCCTTAATTGATTGATTTGGGACACTCATGTGATAATAGTGCTCTATTAACCATTTCACTATTTGTGTAACATTGACATTATGGTGGTGTGACTTGGTAATTAGATTCATAGATACATTTGGTAATCTACCACTAGTTATTCACACATGTGACTACTTTGTTCCTATGGTATACTCACTCTAGGTGTCTCCTAATACAGACAGGACGTCCGAGGAATCACCTTGAGGAATTAAAAATATTAAATATTTCTACCTATCCTATATCCTCTCAGGTGTATTACCATCACCCTTTTAGTTGATTTAATTTATTAGAGTATTAATATTAGTGTTGCGTCGATGCTTTTGTTACAATAAAGTTTTTTTTATTTTTTTGCCATTGAGGCCTTTTATTGGTAATTGTCCTTCCACAGTGTTGGGAGCGGTTACTTTGTGTACTTAAATTAGCCATCTGGACTATTAGGTCTGGGAGTATTTTACCCCCATTTATACTGCCTTTGAGTGCAGTAAAATTGGGATCTTGGGGAGATCCTGTGATCTCCCTCCTCTGTGTTTTTGTCAGGGTTGCCACTACAAAGCTGCAGCTTCCCAGCTCCAGATCGCTCCTGCCGTCCTCTGCTGCAGCTTGCTGCACGCTTCCTGCTCCGTTAGGCTCCTGCCCTCCCGCTGCCATCCCTTCCTCCACACGCTTCCTTCTACTCTGCTCCCGCCATTACCCTCCGATACCCCCCAAAATGCGCCACCCTAGGTGACCGCCTAGTTGTAAGAGCATTTTAGGTCGTGGCCGCTCATGAAGCACTCAAGCGCTGCATGTAGCTCTATGGTAAATAAGGGTTATCCCCCACCTCCCTCTCTGGGTAGCCTAACCACTCTCTGCAGGGCACCTACCCCTATCACCCATCCCCACTACCTACACCACACCTCAACACACCAACAACACACCCTCTATAAGAAAGGCATAAAGCCCTGTAAGACAAAGCTTACCTCACTAGCCTCTTCAGGATGCAAGGGGGAGTGGGGGCTAGTTAGTCTAGTTTTAGGAATATATTAACACCTTTGTAGCAGGGGGTTGCCCATGACTAGCATGTCACTTGGGCTACTAAGGGGTAATAAATTGATAAGATTATTTAATGAACTGTTATTTAAGTAATAATTCCTTGAAGTCTATTAATGCCCCAGGTGGAGGGGTTGAAGGCTACCCCACTCACCAAGTCTCTCCTCCATACCGTGCCCTGGCACAACTGGTGTCAACCACGGAACCCCGCCCACCTGCTTATCAAGTAGGACCCACATCCTGTTTAGTGGGGGGTTGGTGTGGACCTGTTGTGTTCCGGGGGTCAGGAGGACGAGGGAGGTTCAATAGGACCCACTTGCTGAGCAGTGTAGTCTGCTATAGTCATAAACCCAGAAGGACAGGTTTCTGTCCATTCTGAACATTACCTGTCCATTAATGCCCAAGGTGGATTAATGGCCCAAGGTAAAGCCTAGGGGCATTAATAGCCAAGCAATGACCTGTCTTTGGGGGATTACTACATAGTTCCAGGTCTTCTTTTTCCTTCTCTCTTTCCAGCAAAAGCCCGATTTCAGGATCTGTATAGGACTAATACGAGTGTTTGTTATGACTTCAATAACATAGCATTGTTTCTTAGCGTTTCTAATTGTTAATGAGAAGGAAGGTTAGAAAACTCCTACCCTAAGGTATTGTCCAAAGGTGGATCAGGTTCAGTAACCATTATCAGGAAAACAGTTTCTGTTCTTCAGACTCTCTGGTACTACAAAACAGAATTAGCATACATCTGCCGCTGTAACAACATCAATTCCCCTGTTAACTGTTTGTGGTAGTGCTGGAATATGCTCAATATCCTTCATTTTAAGTCTTGAAATTAATATTTTGATCCCTTACAATGCTACTACACTTGGAGTTTTTTTTATTTAAATGTCCCAAATCAGTGGTTGTAGTGGCTTATTAAAACTAGTAGTAATGAGCCTGGCAAAATCTGTATTTGTTAAACATTGGTGAAAAGCTAGTTGGACCATAATTTAAAATGCTTACAATATAAAACTTCTTTAAAAAAAAACAAATCTATTTTTTTTAACCAAAGAATTGAAATGGTGTTTGAATAAACAGTAGTAGTATGCTGGAGTTGTAATTAAAAAAACACTGATACTCTTGAGCACAGGTCCCAATGTTATCTTAAAAAGTGTGTTTATTAAACATTCTCCTAAGTTAGTGTGAACTTTTTTTCAACCTACTGTATGAATCCAATACAGGCCCATGTTAAGTTAAATGATCAAGGACATATGATTCATGGTGTAAAGAACATATTATTCATGGTATAAATAATATTATATTTTCAAATCCTTGAATTAATGTTGTGAATCAAACAAACAATATTGGAAATATTGATCATCTTCAACTCTGCCCCATTTTGTATAACATCCTTACATAATATAGGTGTAATATTTTCCAAAAAAGAATCTTCTATCAGGCTTGGCTTATAACAAATCTCTTGTGACGTTTGTAACGTCACCATATTCCATGTGCGTTTGTGTTGAAATATAGTTTAGAGGCTTAATTACAAGCAGCCAAATAAGGGAAATGTCATTGTAAATTGATAAACCATTTCAGGGTGATACAGACATATATTTTCTGAGTAGCATTAGGAAGTTACAGAGAGATAGGGTGATTGTGTTGTGTAGATAAACCAGGCAAGAATGAAACGTTTCTTGCACTGAGATGGGATATCATATTGTCCATATACGATGACTCAAACAGTAATATACTGTATACTTAGCTTTTCTGTCCATTTGGATTAGTTAAGGTGCCTGTGGTTCAAGTGGATATTGGATTTGCAACAAAGTAAGAGTGGTCCGACGTAACATCTTGTCTACCAAACTTAGTCCTTTATTCTGTAAGGTGTAATAAGCACAGATGACGTGCTGTCCCTTAAAAACCCCATTATAGTCGAGGGGGGCTTTTCATGCAACAGCACATCATCTGCGCTTATCACACCTTACAGAATAAGGGCCTTCATGTTTGTGCCCTCCATTCCCGTCAACCCCTGCGCCCCCCATGCCCAGGTACAACATGTTGAAAAGTGATGGCCACTAGATTCCACAGCAGGCTACAGTAATTTGTATCTGTCTTTTAAATGTTTCTTAGTTCCCATGTGATCCACTTATGTAACAACTCTCCCCTTTTTTTTCTGTGAAATTGGAGTTTGTTAAATGTAGTATTCGGCAGGTGTGCAGTATATGGCACACCTTTATTGATATGGTCCAATCAGAGACCAGAGCAAAGGAATGGAAGCAGGCACACGGTCTTACTAAAGGTGCAGTTTATTGTGCCACCAAAGGTCCAACGTTTCGGCAAATAGATTGCCTTTATCAAGGAGAGGGCCCTCTCCTTGATAAAGGCAATCTATTTGCCGAAACGTTGGACCTTTGGTGGCACAATAAACTGCACCTTTAGTAAGACCGTGTGCCTGCTTCCATTCCTTTGCTCAAGTACCTCTGGGATGTCTGGACCTCCCTGGATACAGCGCACCGGCAGATAAGTACCCCCCTCCAGCACCTACCAGCGGTGTGCATGTGCTTCTACATATGACTGTATACCAATCAGAGACCAGAAGCAGCTATTTAAGGATCACCTGGGTGCTTGGCCAGATACTCTGACAAAGTTCCCAGCAAGGAATGAAACGTCATGTGTACATCCACATTTGTTCATTAAATGTGTAGTTTTTCATTGATTGCGCTTGGATTTGTATTTTTCACTTACCGGATAGCAGTGCACCGCCTTCTCAGCCTTTTTTGTCCTTCATTCTATACTGGCTGGAGCACGCTTACCCAACGATCGAATCCACGGCTGTTCTATACCTGTCAGCATTTTCATAGTGAGTACTCAACCAGTGCCGGGCTCGAGTTGGTGTGTGACACCAGTATCACTGGGGGTTGTGGGCCAGTCGGACTGGTACTTGCCGGGTGACTCACCTCACAGTGAGCGCTACTGTAGCTCCGTCTCCCTTCTCCTGCAATATTCACACCCCGTCCTGTATGCAGGTCCACACCGCTATGTGAGGCTCTGAGTGTTATTTAAGATAGTAGCCTGACCGTGATCGTTTGTTCATGGATATTATCATTTGGACTTTACATTGTGCCTACGGGTCTTGAGCACTAGCTACGGGGTTTAACCCTATCCACCAAGCCTACAACAATGTGTAATCGTATTGGCAAGGCTGGACTATTCCTGAGAGAGGCTGCCCTGCAGCATGGGTTACTTGGCATATGAAATGTGTGGACTATTTCCGAGAAGGGCTGCCCTGCAGCATGGGTTACTTGGCATATGTAATGTGTGGACTATTTCCGAGAAGGGCTGCCCTGCAGCATGGGTTACTTGGCATATGACATTTGTGGACTATTCCTGAGAGAGGCTGCCCTGCAGCATGGGTTACTTGGCATATGAAATGTGTGTACTATTCCTGAGAAGGGCTGCCCTGCAGCATGGGTTACTTAGCATATGAAATTTTGTTTCTTAGAATTTGGAAAGTAGAGTTCCTTGGAATAAAGAAGTTTCTCTTCCCACCAAGATAACCCTTTGCAGACAAATTACCAGGAACTTGAGATGATAGTTACTTTCCCGTAGACTTTAAACATCACTTGGCTACAAAAAATGTTATTTCAGTAGATGTTTTAACTGCTGGTAAAAAAACAAAAAAACTAAAGACTAAATTACTGATGCATTTTTTCTTCTTCAAATGTTATACTCGGGGGCCAAATCAACAAAGCTCTCTTAAATCAGGCCAAATAACATGATGTTGCCTAAATGATGGGTATCCAGCTAATTACAGCTGAACCCCGTTATAATGCGGTGCTTGGGGTCCACATATTGCCACCGCGTTATAACGGTAATCGTGAAAAAAATGTCCGCTGTGATCAGGGGTCCATGTCCGCTGGAGGGGGAGTGTGTGTGTGTGGGTAGGAGAGAGAGATCCTATCTGATCCACCCCCTGTATCTGCAGATACCTCTGATCGCATATATCCACTTTTACCTGCCCCGTCACCTCCTTAGGCCTCGGTCCCGCTGCGCTCGTTGGCGCGGGCGGCCACACGCGAGTTCCCCACCAGCAGGGGAATCTTCCCGAGCCGGTCCCGGTCCCCCCTGGCGGCACAGCGCACTACACGCTGTGGCGCGTCAGCCGCTATGGGACTCAAGAAAATGGTGATCCCTAGCGTTGACGCGTCACGTGGTGTGGCTGTGAGCCAATGGGGAGGGGAGGCTTCGGGAGGAGGAGAGGCTTCGGGGAGCGGGGAAGAGTGTGGAGTGAAAGCAGCATGAGTGCCTGTCTGTGTGTGTGTCTGAGTGCGTGCGTGCCTGTCTGTGTGTATGTGTGTGCCTGAGTGCGTGAGTGCCTGCCTCTGTCTGTGTGTGTGTGTGTGTATGAGTGCGTGAGTGCCTGCCTTTGTCTGTGTGTGTGTGTATGTGTGTGCCTGTGTGTGTGTGCCTGTGTGTGTGTGTGTGTGTGTGTGTGTATGAGTGCCTGTGTGTGTGTGTGTTGCTTACCATCAGCAGCTCAAGCCCGAGCCGTAGAGGGAGGGGGGGGGGGAGAGTAGCGGGTCCCTCCGCTCAAGCCACGCCCCCCTCCCTGTCAAACCTCCCACTCCCGCCCACCTCCCGCTCCGGCTCCCTACAGACCGCATATCGCGGTCTGTGTATGTCAGCGCACCGCCTGTCTGCAGTGCGGTCGCGCTGACTCTGGGAGCGGGGCCTTAGCCTAACACTCTTGCTGCTGTGCCCCGTATTATTACTGCACTGACATGAGAGAGAGAAAACGTAAATGATCTAATCTCTTTACTTTGGCTAAGTCTTTTGTCAACATAAATGTCAACAATAAAAATAAATACCCATAAACACACTGAAGGATATTGCAATGCAGGATGCGATTGTGATAAAGGAGGGAAAGTAAAGAGGATATGCAGATTATTATTATTATTATTATTTTTTTAACTGCATTTTAACCTCCTCAGACACTTCAGGGGTTACGAGGCGCACAATTGAAGCATGCGGTAAGAGGGGAGTCCAGTACAGTGGTTCTGCACCAGCCAGTAATTGCTCTGTGCCTCCTATGATCCCATCAGCCCTGTGCCTCCTGCTGCTGGAGCCGTATTGTGGACGGGGTTAATGATGGTGAATTTCCCTGGCCACTCTTCTAACCTTGCACATGCGCTCAACATCTCATCTTATTGAGCCCCAGTAATTACACATTCAGAGCCTCCTTCAATCTCTGAGCGATGTCTCGTGGGAAGCTTGGCTTCACACTAAAACCTCTTCTTTTTTTCTCTTTTGTGTGTGTGTGTCTCTCTATTTAGTTTAACTGGGTTTTTTTCTTCTCTTTTTGTTCCTCTTTCATTTTTGTATTTTTTTTTTTTTACATTTTAATTTTGTATTTGTCACTCTTGTATTGTTTCACTGATTCATACGGTCTCTATCAGTATATTTGTGTCCTCTCGACAACTCCTGCTTTTTAAAAACAGGAGCCACGCTCAGATTGCTTTATAAACGGATCCTCTTTGTAGCGAATCATGCTATAACGGGGATGAGCTGTATATGGAAAAACAACAGCCATAGGGAAAGTGAGAGGGCGATAGAGACTGAGACCTATTTTAGAGTCACAAGCACTATATATCCCCCTCAAACCTCCCTCCAAATAACACATGAAGAAACACCTGCGCTCAAAAAGAAGCACACCTTTGATAGCTGGAAGATATGCTAATGGCTTATGCAAGGTATATTTAAATGACACACCAGATTTCCATAAGACCTATACTGACA
Organism: Ascaphus truei; assembly: GCF_040206685.1. Taxonomy (NCBI): domain Eukaryota; kingdom Metazoa; phylum Chordata; class Amphibia; order Anura; family Ascaphidae; genus Ascaphus; species Ascaphus truei. The sequence continues at coordinate 196,371,499 of NC_134483.1, read as the reverse complement.
AGCCTAAGGGCTGGGACCCGCTGCGCCCGGCGGCGCGGGCGGCCGCGTGAGCGTTCCCCAGCAGCAGGGGAATCCTTCTGAGCCGGTCCCAGTCCCCCCTCGCTGCACGGCGCACTACGCGCTGTGACGCGTCAGCCGCCAGGGGATGCAAGAAAATTGTGATCCCGAGCGGTGACGCGTCACGTGGTGCGCTGATGAGCCTATCAGCGGCGGGGCGGGGGCGGGAGCGGTCAGACAGCTTCCTACACAAGGTAGGGTGTGGTGTGTGTGTGTGTGTGTGTGTGTGTGTATCAGCGTGTGTGAGGAGGGCATTTGTGGGGGAAGGGGGAGGGAGCAGGAGCTGCTTACCTTCCAGCAGCTCGCAGCAGCTCCCTCCTGCAGCCCGGGAGACCGAGCCCGTGGAGGGAGGGGGGGGAGTAGCGGGTCCCTCCGCTCAAACCACGCCCCGTCCTCCCACTCCTGCCCCCCCTCCCACTCCCGCCCCCCTCCCGCTCTGGCTCCCTACAGACCGCATATCGCGGTCTGTGCCTGTCAGCGCGCCGCCTGTCTGCAGTGCGGGCGCGCTGACTGCGGGAGCGGGGCCTTAGCCTTAGGCTCTAATTTGGAGGGAAATTTGAGGGAATATACAGTTGTAGCCAGACTCTGTTCCTGGGTGCCACTGTCGACGCAAAATTCGGCGGCACCTTGACAGCACCAGCCGTGATCGAGCCACGGGGGTCCATGCGTCCAAATGTGACCCCACAGCGTTAATCCTCCACGGGTGGCAGCGTCACCGGATATAGTATGGTTAGCGACATCTGTATGCAGTGCTGGGGACTCTACTAAATGCATATTTTGGGATCTGGATGGAACTAACTCCACCTTTAGGTATGATCTAAGTTACATATCATTAAATCCCTGCGATAACTATAACAGAGCTATGTGGCTAGGCAGGGAATAACTCTTTAGCATATCATTAGCACAAATGGCTGTTATACTAACACTGCGTTCTAAGCTTTGAAGATACCCGTTAGCACTAAAGGAGACGTTTACTTAAGTTAACTCCTCGTTTAGTCAGTAACAGAGCTTTGTGGATCTGGGCCTTGATATTCTAGTTTTACTACTTGAATTACTTTATTTTAATATATTTTAGAAGAAGGCCCAAGAACTTTATTCAGTGCAGGACCATTCTGAATATAGAATATATTGTTCCATGCAATTGCTCTCCTGTTTTCCATTATGAGCATTAATTTTTTTTTACCACAGGAAACAATGAATACACTTTTAGAAGATAACCAATAAGTAACCGGACAGGTGATATATTTGTTAAATTATTGCTAGTTTGATATTTAAGCTTTTAATTACAACCATTCATCTGCCATGTCACAGAGTGACTTGCAATTAGTTTAACGTCCAATATGCTCTGACTAGTTAAGAACGCCTAAAGACAGGAAGTAATCAATAACAATATCACCAACACACAAATACTAGTTTGGTTATTAACATATAGAGATATACACAGTCTTAGCAGGCTCAAAACACAAACACAAACATTGTGTGTGTATCCTGAAGCTAGGGTCACGTTTTGAGGTATGAATAGCTTCAGTTAGCTTTAACTCATGTCTTCCCTCTTCCAAAGCATGACAAGTCCTTAATGTCTTTCTTAACTTTATTGCAGGAGTAGAAAACAACAGGAACTTGTAGGTGTAGTGTAGGCAGAGAGTGCTTCTCTATGTGGAATGCTTCTATGAGGTTAGACTACGGTAAGACAGAAAGGCCTTACCAGGGGTGGATGCAGACAGGTCTGTACTCACTGTGATCTTAGGTGGCAAAGGAAGTGAGGGGCAAGGGTCACACTAAAAGTGAAGTGAGACTGCACTAACTGTCAGCAAGGACAGGGGGGGGGGGGAAATGGGAAAGCCCATTAACTTGGAGGACTGGAGATGTTGCCAGAGCAACCAGGAGTGTGACAGACTGGAAGGAAAAAGGGCTACATAATGTATCCATTCCATCTGCACTGGGAGTAAAACTGCAAGGAAAGTAACATCCAAGTACAGCTAGCAGGCAGAACTGCCAAGGGAAGGGGGGCTGAAACAGAGAAGGCAGACATGGGTATTTCTGTTCCATGACTCTGTGTGTGTGTGTGTGTGTGTGTGTGTGTGTGTATATATGTAAATTGAAGTGCTACTGGGATAGTGACCTAATATATACAGCAAAAGACAAGAAATACATTAGTATGTATTTATATTCTTTCTTCTTAAGTACCGGTCTTTAATTCAACCCTTTGGCCAAACCATTTCAAGCCTGCAACCATGTCAAGGCATATCCATTTCGGCAGGTCCTACACTACCAATATTATACTGTCTTATGTACTTCTTTCACTGCATAGAGAGAAGCGGAAACAAAATGTAATAATGTAATAACGTAATCATTAGGTCCTGGAAAACACATATGCATGAGTAGTCTATTTAGAGATCCCTAGCCCCAAGGAGAGAGATGGTGATGACCTTTACTGCTGAAGCAAGCATTGGAAGTACAGTGTGTATGTGTATATATATATATATATATATATATATATATACACAAATGGAAGTATTACTGTATGTTCATTTGCATGTCTTAGACAGGTCTGCAACCCTGTCTTTCACCATTAATTCACCATAACCGTAATAAGTGTGATATATATATAATCATACAAACGGGTGAATCATCTGATTAACCCTCCAGGCGCTCAGAGTATAGCAAAGTCCTGCTGGTGAAAGATAAGATAAATCTTCTAGACCCAGGCCAAACACAACCTTGGTGTAGTGAGATGAAGCGTGTAATCATTCCCCCCAGCCGGCTCGCCGTGAGCACTATGAGGTTGGGACATGGGAAACTCACGTGTAAATCCTTGTAGTAGGTTGTAGAGCCTGTGCGGGTCTTCCCAGTGTGCAATAAAGCTTACTTTTTAACCCACATCAGCCTTCATCTACTTTTGTGCTGTGCGACGCATCTTTCTCTCTTGGAGAAGTTCATTCATATATATATATAATCAGTCTTTTTTCTTTTTTAGATTTTTTTCCCCTCCTATAATTATTATATAACTAATATCAGTGTAAAATATATATATTTGTAGATGTTTTCCCTATAATTATTAGGGCACTTCTGGATTCTAACCAGTTATAACTGCACTGTAGCTCTTACTGTACATAGCACATATAGTGCTGCTTACAGTTTAACCCTTGCGGCACTGCATACATGGCACGCACCCCATGCTGTGGGCTGCAGTGTTTTTGTTTCCTCTTCTCTCTGTGCGGTGGAAGAAATACATAATGTTTAATATTGGTAGTGTAGGACCTGCAGTAAATGGGTTTACCTTGATATGGCCGCAGGCTTAAAATGTTTTGGCCAAAGGATTGAACTAAATGACCCATATTTAATGGTGAAAAAAAATAGATAAAATACATAGTAATGTACTACATCATTTGTCATATTGGATGTAGCATTGGCGGATTTATAAAACGGCTGCCCTTAGGCACTTACCTAGTGCCGCGCTCCTCCTTCATGCCGCCATCCTTCAGCGTCAAATGACGGTGCAAGGTCACATGGCGCCATGTTGCCACGTTTAACGTGACATCATACGGCGTCGCGTAGCTATCGCCATGTCACGTTTCCATGGCAGCACAACACCACGTTATGTCACATTGCAATGGCAATGCAACGCCATGTGACGTCGCAGCATTATTTGACATTGAAGGAGGAGGGCGGCACGAAGGCGAATGCAAGCACTGTACAGAGGGCCCCACACTCTCCCCCAGCAATCAGCCTCTCTATATAGGGGGAAAAAAGGGAAATTTGCCGCCCCCAAATGTTGGCGCCCTGTCGGGTCTAATGGGAAAGCTGTCATTGAGCGTTGGGGCTTTCTTGTGTTATGGTTATTAACATACTAGCCCTCCTGCTCACACAAGTGAGATGCATGTGATTAATTTCGGTGAACGGCCTGTAATGTGTAGATTTGAATTGAAATGAAGGGGCTGATTCTATAGGAAGTCCATTAGGAATTCCGGCCTAAGAAGGCCTGGTTGGCCGCTTCAGCACATATAGAAGCAACCCATAAGTACTTATCTTAAACTGTAACCTTTGAGAAAACGTATGTAACCCTCCTTACCCGGCCCTTAAGGCGGTCACTTCAGAGTGACTGTACCCCCTCTCAGTGCTCAGTCTCTCAGGTCTTTGCAGGGTGCTGTGTGAGCGCAGGCTGGGCATGGATGCTTGAATATAACAAGGATGGGCGCCAGGAACTTTTCTAAAGAAAAAAGGTGCTTTATTTGACAGCCGTCAATGATATTGGTTACTTGACAGAAACTTGTGGCAAACAATATAATTCTGGACTTCATCCCCTGGTAACTCTCACTCCTACGCTGGGGAGGTACTTATACTAGGTACCTATAGTAAAGGACAAATTGTCAGTCTGGCATGGGATTAGTAATGCTCCACCACTTGTCGAGTGAGCCCTTCTGGCTAGGGTGACCAGACGTCCCGGTACAATCCCGGATTTGCAGCAAATGTCCCTGTGTTCACGACAATTATTAAAGAATCTGACAAATGTTCTGGTTTTGGCAGCAGCTGCAGAGAAAGAGGGGGCGGGCCAGTATCGTTAGGGGGCGGGGTCAGTAACCGCAAGAACGTAGCTGCTGTGCTATTAGAGAAACATGCAGCCACATACTATGAGCCTGGCTGCTACTTTTAGAGTTGATTCCTGTAAGTCAGTCTGTATGTATGTTGTAAATGCAAAAGGACTGACAGAGCACTACTACCAATGTAAGTATAGTACCCACATAATAAACCTGTATATTACAGGTGGTGCTCCCTGGGGTCAATGGAAATACTAGATGCAAAGAAGAAGAAAATTGTAAGTCCCATAGAGCAGGTCCTACTAAAACTCCAAACTGGGGCACACAAATATGGGTACAAAAACGTAAGCTTTATTATACAAACAGCTGAATGGAGACAGACAGACTGACTAAGATAAAAACACTAAAAACATTTAGTGTATCGTCTCCATATGCTATATACACACCAACATATGCAAATAGCATAAAGCGATAATAGGGACTCCTGTATATACCACAATACAAGGAACAAATACCCATAATGCCCATAAATGATGATGATAAATCATATATTAAAGTGAGAGAACAGATAGCCAAGGCTCTAATGAAAATGAAAGCATGATCATTTATATTATAGAGAGGGCAGTTTAGTATGCTCATATTGCTAGTTCACCCCAATTGCTCCTTTATGCCATTCTGTGTTTCACATTTTTACCCACTATCATCCTTAGGTAGATTTGTGACATTCACTGTGCACAGGGCACATATATTGTATTTTCGGGACAACCTTTTGCTACTGCTATCCCACCATAGCTTGCTTGTATTCTGCTGATATCTGTACATATATACACATTATATATGTGTGCTGTAGATTAGAGATGTTGCATTTCTCAGCTAATTACATTTGCATACCCTCCTCTCCCACTTTTTAGGTGAAGTATACACTATTTCTGCCCCCTTCCTATGGATTGGGATCACCGTGAGGTTTATTTACATTGGTAGTGATTTTGAGTATAGTAGGGCTCATTATGGGTATTTGTTCCTTGTATTGTCACGGATTATTATTATTATTATTATTGTGGTATATACAGGAGTCCCTATTATCGCTTTATTGCTATTTGCATATGTTGGTGTGTATATAGCATATGGAGACGATACGCTAAATGTTTTTAGTGTTTTTATCTTAGTCAGTCTGTCTGTCTCCATTCAGCTGTTTGTATAATAAAGCTTACGCTTTTGTACCCATATTTGTGTGCCCCAGTTTGGAGTTTTAGTAGGACCTGCTCTATGGGACTTACAATTTTCTTCTTTTTTGCATCTTGTACAGTATGTATGTTGTGTAAGAATCCGTGGGGAACAGAAGGTAATGGAGGAGCCAAAAGCAGCATGGCTGGGGGCAAGATGAATGGTAGTGTTATCAACAGTGATAAAAAGAGAAGTGGGAGGCTTAGGTGGGATTATAATGAGCTCAGTCGTACCATTGTTTTGATTGAGGGGAATGCACGCTGCTAAATTTAGAATTTGCATGGTTGCTAAATATGTACATGGAGTGGTTGAGTTTTTTGCATTCATTTAGCAGAATAATAAGATGACACTGCATCAGATGCTTTATTAGCAAGACTGTAATAGGGATGATTTTACGGTCCCAAACCGATGCCCTTTCCTTCCCCCCTCACCCATCACTAAGGGTATGGCCACAGTGAGTGGGCGCGTGCACCCTTCTCCCAAGTGATCTGTGGACTTCAGATTGCTCGCAACAGGGAGGCGTGGCAGGGGCGTGGCCATGACATCACCCGGCTGATTCGCCCTCATTGGCTGAACCGCCGCCGTGACATGGCCATTGCTCGGCTGCCGAGCCAAAAGACAAATTTGTTGTGTAAAAATGTGGTCGCGCCACCGCGCTTTGAGCATGCATGCAGATTGTGGCCCGGCCCATAGAGGGCCGTCTCTTGTTCACGCCGCGCACGCCGTCGCGATCACTGGGGACGAGGCTTAACAGGTACTGAAGGCTAGATCTTAGCATTCTCCTGGGGGAAGGCTTCTTTGTGAACATGTATAGTATATAAGGCAATGACCTGAGCATTCGGAGTGCCTTAAGTAAGCAATACAAGCTAAGCTTTTGTTTCACTTCTTCCTTATGGAGAAAGGTATTTCCCTCAGAAGTAGTCCATAGCAGCCTTTGCTGTGGCTCATGCTATGGTAGTTCTAGCAAATATATCTTGATTGGCAGGGCGAGCTAAGTGCCCACCTGCCCCTCAATCAAAGAACAAACAAGGTCACGGCTTTATTTATTTTAAAGCAGAGTTTTGTTTACTAAAACTCTTCCTTACCCCCTGCCAGGCACCCTGACTATCGTACAGAGCCCAACGGTGTTGCCGTGGCTCCCGCTTCTGCCCTTTATAAGGGCTAACGGAATTGTTCCACCATTCCCAATGAGGGCACCATTATACCCGGTATCCATATACTTCCTGGGCTCTCCCTACCTTGCAGGCACATAAACCCCCAGCCAACAGCTGCGACAAAAGATCTATAACAATAACATATAGATATGTCCCTGAGGAAGGTCACATTTGGATGACCGAAACGTTGGATGCAGTGCCATGTATTTCTCTTGAATACAGTGTTTTTGGACTTCCCTGGCTGTGTGCTGTCTCTGTTTTCCAGACTTACATCTGGTAAATACTGTTGTTCATGTGTGCATATGGGATAAGCATCAGTGGATCATCAGTTTACAGTGTGCCAACTGCCCTTACTTCTCATATATATATATATATATATATTACAATAACATAAATATAAAATATATACAGCTAAACCCCGTTATAACGCGGTCTTCAGGGTCCACATAATGACACCGCGTTATAACCGGGATCGCGTAAATTTCACAGTGCGAGGATTTACCGGCATCTGCATTTCTCTCTGCAGCGCTCTCCTCTTTATGCCTATTACTAATAACTTCACTTAGTATCTGAGTCCTATTCCCAATAACCTCACTTAGTATCTGAGCCCTATTCCCAATAACCTCACAATATCTGGGCCCTATTCCTAATAACCTCACCTGGTATCTGACCCATATTCCTAATAAACTCACTTAGTATTCCAGCCATATTCCTAATTACTTCACTTAGTATTCCAGCCCTATTCCTAATAACCTCACTTGGTATCTGAGCCCTATGCCTAATAACCTCTCAGTATCTGAACCCTATTCCTAATAACCTCTCATATAATTTATAAATTATTATTTTATTTATTTTATAATATATATAAAATAATAATTTATAAATTATACCATATCATACAGAAAGCGAACTAAGGACCTTTCATTTGCTAGACCAATTCTCTACCTGCCATGCCACAGGGATTGTGTTATTTCACAGGCTCTAAAAACATATTGGTACTAGCATATGAAAGGTCCTGTGTTCGATTCCTGCATGTGTATTATATAAAATGTATTCATGTTCAACTCCCACATGGTGTAGGGGTGTATATGTGTCTGTTAGCAATAACAATATAGCAATATACATTATAATTAAGATACAAATAAAATTATTATTTTATATAATAAAAATAAAATTATTATTTTATTGTTATTAAAATGTATAATTTATCAATTCATATTTTATTTATTTTATAATTTATCATAATAATTAATGATATAAAATAATTTATAAATTATTCCATATCATACAGGAATCAAACCCAAGTCCTTTCATATACTATTACCAATTCTCTACCTCAAAGCAAACTTAACATATAGTACACAGTGCAGTCCCAGTTAACCCATTAAGGCCATGAACCCTTTTACTGAAATAGTCATCAAAGAGGGGGCTACACGTATAAGACTTCTGCAGGGGGTGGTGGGAGGGGTAATGAAATAAACACAGCTTGGTGATGGAAGAGTAGAGACTAAAACAGAGTAACAGAGTAACAACATTTCGGGAATAAATATTTTGGAAATTCCAAAATAGGTTTTTATCTGTGTATGTAACATGAGCAGATAGCAAACAGGTTATAGAGAATATATATAAATAGATAGATAGTGCTGGATAACACTGTAACTTCATTGTATAGGGAAGTGCTCTTACATAAAAATAGGGAAACTAGAATTTTTACTGAATAGGTATAAGGGATCTGTCTGAACATTCAGGAGGAATGCTTACAGGAAGTGACATCACCTTCTCCAAAGCTACCATGGCCATCTTGCCTCCTTGCAATCCCTGCCCTCACAGGAAGTAAGCCTCACTTTGGATTTTCATTGCCAGTAGCTGCCTCTTGGCTTTAAGTAGCAGGCAGTTGCTATCCAACCTTGCTTGTGCAAAGTACTTGTTACCTTGTCCTGTCTGAGCGCTGCCTTGCCTTTGTTTTTCTTGCTGCCTATCTTGACCTCTGAACCAGACCTGACTACTCTTTGCCTGCCTCGACCTCTGAACCAGACCTGACTACTCTTTGCCTGCTGCTTGCCTCGACCTTGGAACTGGCCCTGACTATCCTTTGCCTGCTGCCTGCCTCGACCTTGGAACTGGACCTGACCACCCTTTGCCTGCTGCCTGCCTCGACCTTTGAACCAGACCTGACTACTCTTTGCCTGCTGCTTGCCTCGACCTTGGAACTGGCCCTGACTACCCTTTGCCTGCTGCCTGCCTCGACCTTGGAACTGGCCCTGACTACCCTTTGCCTGCTGCCTGCCTCGACCTTGGAACTGGCCCTGACTACCCTTTGCCTGCTGCCTGCCTCGACCTTGGAACTGGACCTGACTACCCTTTGCCTGCTGCCTGCCTCGACCCCGGAACCGCACCGTACTACCCCTGCATCTCAGGCCACTGATCCCAGGCCAAGGTCGGTGTATTACTCCCTGCCTCTGCCCTGCGGGTCCATATCCTGTTCTGCAGTCAGCAATGTTACAATAGGGTAGTGACGGATCAACTAGTTTTCCTAAGAATTTTGAGTATGTCCATTTAAGATTTGACATGCTGCTTTCAATGAGTAGCGTGGAAGTTACACAGCAAACAGAGGAAAACTGTTTTTCTCTCTTATTTGATTAAAGATGTGTTTGTTCTACATGATGGCTTAGCATTCCCATGACTAATTTCCCACTGGAAATGAAAGTGAAGTATTTGCATATATATCACAAAGAGTCTTATGCACAAATTTCAAATCCGAAGTTGTATGGATCTTACACAGGATTTTTTAGGGCCTGAGGCATGGTGTCGCACCCCAATCTAGCGTTAACTGTTATTGAACTGAATGTGATTTGTTGTGTGTAAATGATAGGGCTGTCAGTTTTGGCAGGTACTCTGTGTGTTTATTATGGAGTGGATGCTGTGCTGTTCTAATAGAGAAATAAATGTGTGGGTTTATCTAGCTTTTTGGCAGTACCAACTATTTCTTTCATGAGTATAGCGTTTACCTGTCCCCATACAGGAGAAAATTGGAACTACTGGATTAGACGACTGTAACAGGGTCTTATCCCTGTTTTTAAATAAAGCAGCCTCAGAACTCTGAGAATCCAGCAGAGAGAGAGAGAGAGTTAATTGCAGCCACTCAAATAACTATTCTCCACCTGGACTAATGAGAGCTCTGTAAAAAGCCTCATGTGAGACACAGGAGAGAGATTTCTTAGCTCACATTTGGGCTGACAGAAGGAGAGCAGAGACGCCTGCACACAGACACTGTCTTGAGCACAAAGGTGTACTGAGGTCCAGACACCCAGAGACCTATATTTCCTGGGCACAGAGGACCCAGGAACCTGTCAGACACTGACATGGAGGACCACCTGCTTAAGGTACTTCCTGAGACTTTGGGGTGAAAGGCTGGTAATGGGAATATCCCTCCAGTCCGGCAGATAGGGTCCGTGGGAAGTAAATTAGCCCGTACAAAGAGATAGGGGTTTGATATGTTGTTGTTTGTGTATATTTTGCCTGGATAAAGGAACAGGCTCAATAAAGCGAAGATATAATTTCACCCTAATCGGTCTCCATTATAGTATATGAATCTCTGCACACATCTCTTGCAACGACTTTGCATTTTTCTTGCATTTTCCTCTTTACGAAGGAGAGTTTTTACCAAGCTGTAATTTGTGGAATGCAAAGTAATGAAAATTCACAAGCGTAAAGTAGAAGTGTAGCGGAAGAAAAATATTCAAAAAAAAAAAAAAAAAGTGATATTTGCGTAATGTCAAACGAATAATAAAAAAAATTTCAACGCGAGTCATCGTCTCTTCTCCTAAAGTTCTGCGTTAATCCATTTTACAGCGTGCAAATCCCTCTAGTACTTTTGTGGGTTTTGGATTGATTGGGTGTTTTATACTCCCAGGGATTTAATGCACTTGCTAAATTGGTTATGCTTTATTGTGTGTGGTAACCTATTGTTTTGCTATGGGATTATAAAGAAAGATTGAGGCTACTAGATGTTTACCCACTAGTGAGAAGTTGAAGTGAGGCTTATGAGTTCCTCGATTAGGTTCATGTAGCAATGAACCATAGCTTTTGAGGGACAGAAGTCTCCTACTGTATATAGAATATTTGAGAAGACAGTCATGCTTTTGAACACCAAATGATCAGGAAAATTGAAGCAGCAGAACAGACTGCATTATGTTTTTATAAAAATATAGTTTTTTTTAGTTACAGGATTCAGGCAGGAGCTGAACTGTGTTAATTTCAGCTCCGGGGACATCGTGCTTCCAGAGATACTTACCTCTGCAGTGGGGCAGGTATTCCTGAAGCCAGGGAACTGCGTGCCTAACATAATTTTGGCTTTAAATGTCCAGCATCGCTCGGACAAATAGGAAGTTGTGACGTTATCTGTTGAGGCTTCCTATTGGCCAGCGTAACCGGGACATTTAAACATCACAGGGATACCGACACTGCTACGGAGTGAAGTATCTATGGAAGCAGAGTGTCACCGGAGCTGAAAATAACAGACTAGCTGTGGAGACTCCTGCTTCAAACCTGTAATTAAAAAAAAATGATATATATATATATATTTTAAATGCAATGTCGCCTGTTCTGCAGCTTTAATGCAGATATTATTGTCTCCCAACCTGTATACAGGAGGGGATCCTAATATCTAGTGGAGTATATCTATTTGTGCGTACCACGCTTTAATATCATAAATAGAGTACTTGGTAGTTGCCAGCCTCTGTTGTGAAGCATAGCGGCTCTGATGAGGCAATAGTTGCATAAATTGTCTTTCTTAAATAAATGTACTTATCCCCAGTGAAAATGTCACTTTTTCATGTGCAGGTTTTAATTTTTTCTTTAGGATTTGTAATCTGTTCAGTGCTGTGTGTCTCCCAATTCACTACGCAAATTTGTTGCACACTGCATGTGCATAGTACAATTATAGATGGAAACGGATGAGATTTCCAAAATATTGGACACTCATTTAATGTGTGAAAACCCCTAATGTGGAGCCAAGTAATTTATCCAGGATCAATAAGGCAACTAGAACAATTCACTATAAAACAGTGCAGAGAAATTTTGATAAATTCCTGTGTATGTAAAAAAAAAAAAAAAAAAGTCTGTTCCGAAATGTTAACAACATTGCAATGTTTAGTAACTGGAGAATTCATAATGCAAATGTACTAAAATGACCACGTTGGTTGAGTGCACAGCCTGTTTGAAATTGGCTATAGAAAATGTTTACATTTTGAAAGCAAATGTGTGTGTGCAATGCAGAGTTCTGTGTGTTTCAGCCGCTTTGTTTTGTTGAGACGTAGATTCTGTGCCAAGTCTGGCTCTGCTTGGTATCTACTGTACATTGTACATTCCAGTTTTTCAACAGTGATTTGTGAAAATGTTCCCGTCCGTTAAAGTGTTGAAAAGGAGAATGTTTAAGTGCGTTGAGTATTCTTTGAAAGTAATGCATTCATATAGATGATATTTTGTCTCCATATTCCTCTTCATAGCTTAATTTTAAGAACAGATGTTTTCTCAGGATGGCCTTTGATGAGGCTATACTCTTTTGGTAATTATCTGAGAAGATTTCAAAATGGGGAAGGGGCGTGGGGGAGGGGGTTATGAAGCTCTGATAATGGGTATTGGAGCTCACTCTGGGGCAGATGCGCAAAACTTTGTTAGTGTCTTAATGAGGCGATAACTTCAGTTAATGTCTCGTTAAGTGGTGACAGGGATCTTTAAAGCTCCTTAACGCGATGTTAAGTAGTGTCTTAATGCTAAGACGGCCTGCCGTTTACTGTAAAGGACTTTAGTGCTAATGATATGCAAATGAGATGTGGACAAGCTCTGCATATCTACAGATGTCCGTTAACATGGGACTAAGGCCAGGTCCCCGCTGCAGGGACAAGAACCGCCCCTCAGTGGGGCTGGGCCCGCTTGCTGCCTTGGCCGCCACGTTGTGTGAACAGATTTCCCTGAAGACAGGAAATCTGCGCTTGCGACGGAGCGCTGGCCACGCCCCCCCAAGCAGTTCAGCCAATGAGGGCGAACCTGCCGGGTGATGATGTGGCCACGCTCCCGCCACGCTCCCCCCGTCTTTCCCCCTGCAGCTCACTGCAGACCAGGGATCTCAACTGCATGCACCGCTAGCCTTGCAGGCATGCGTGCAGCGCCGACACAGGGGGCCTCAGCCTTAAAGTTATGCTAGTGTAGCTGTTCCCCCCCTGCCACGGAAGATCTGGCCACTGTATGGATGTTTCCCCGGTGCTGTCGCTCACCTGCGTGGTTCAGATGGTCTGAGTTGCTCCGTGGTTGGTGTTTGGGAGCAGCAACAGGGCAGGCTTTCTCCATCTCTCACAGTGCAGCGCCTCCATCCCATGAAGATCCTGCTGAATGCAGGATGGTCCCCACAGGCAATTCTCCTTCCCAATAACCACACAGCTTAGTTGGTCCTATGGCAGGTTTATTGCATAGCAGCATGACCCCCGGGGCTTGAAGCCCCAATAGCCCCTCCCAATCTCCTTTACCCTCTTGTAGGGAAAAGGGTATCATACTGTACCATGACCTCACTCAATTTGGTGGAGTGTCAGCTTTTATACCCGGGGGGAAGGGTTTGTAACCCCGCCCCATAACAGGGCAGGTCCAGGTACTGACAGGCATCACACCATATACATGTGACCCAGTCAGTACCCTCCCCAGGTATGACACTCCCATCTGCTGGTTTAGGCCTGCCCCTGGATAAGGCAACATAGTACCCATCCAGGCTGCAACTGCAGGCTTGGCCCTGCACAGAAGTTTAACCCCAACACTGCCTGTTCCTATCAGGACTTATAGTGTTGAGGCCAGTAGAAGGCTATAGCCAGGTGCACTTGGCTAAATTCTCTCTCTGGTGAAAATCCTCCTCACGACCCCGCATGAGGAGCATAATTATGCACCATCAATAATTGTGCTGGCCCACAGAATTATTAAACACATGTATTACAATACAATGTCGGCATAACTGGTTCCTCTTAACCAAGAGAACCTTTCACCCGGTTTCAGTACAGTTCCTGCTGTAAATACCTCCCGACTCTATGCAGTGTATCCCTGCTCTATTTCCCTTTACAAATTGCTGTGCCTCCCCTGCTGTATCAATAGTAGTGATCAGGGTCTGGTTTCCAGACAAGCCTACCCTCCTTATCAGGCACTAACATACTCTACTCGGTCCAGATGAATGTTACGTCCCACCTGCCAGACCTTAACCAAATACTCACGGTTAACCCCTTAATTACTGTAGTGGTAATTAACTGCTAAGGTGATTAAGGGGTTAGGGGCCATTAGATTTTATTTTTTAGTGTACTCTTGCTGGCAACGGGGGACATGGACCTGGAGTATGCTGATGAGGACGCCCTTCATGATGGCAGGGGTAAGTAGAACGTTTTTTTTACTTTACTTATGCTGGCTGCCTAACTTTTGATTTTATAATGTGCAAATGCACTATTATCCATATGTGGAAAATAGTAATTTTGCCCATTACTGTACTGTATGTGTTGCGAGTGGTTTTTGTGGGTAGAGTAGGTGGATAGTATGGCTGTTGTGTGTATTTTTGTTTATTGTGGGTAGACGGATTGGGTGAAGGGGGTAGTAGCCCTAAGGATGGATGCTTAGGGCTACCGGGTGGTCGCGGGAGGGGTTAACCCCTTCATTACCTTAGCGGTATTAACCGCTATGGTAATGAAGGGGTTAACTCCACCCACAACCCCCCTTCAAGGCCTAAACACCACCTTCACCCACCACCGTTACCCACAATAAACCGGGCACTGGTAGTTAATCCCTTCATTGCCTTAGCGGTCAACCGCTAAGGTAATGAAATTGCTTGTAAATGCATTTTTATTGCATGGTATTCATGCCGGGGGTCTCCGGTGGTGATATTATTGGATATCAGCTCTGTAGACTCCCGGCATCAAGTCCTCTCTCACCGCCTTCTCAGCAGGTTCTCCCAAGCATCACGCCAACTTTTCCTGGCATGAGGATTTTGGGAGAAACTCGCCATTCTAGAGCCACGATGAGCCTCAATAAACTAATCGAGGCTACAAGAATTGCACAAGTTTCAGAACCTGCCAATAAGTGGCTTATTGACGCTCACCTGGCGATCTGTTTAGGACGGATGAAAAAATGGGCGATTTATGCCTTTATCGCCCACTTATCAAGGCTTACTGAATAGCAGTAGGCATTTTGGCGGAAAAGACCTCGATAAGTGGCTTAACGAGGCTTATAGAATAGGCCCCTTAATATAAAAAATTAATTCACTTTATAAATTCACTAAAGTCACAGATAATGTCACATTTAAATATTGTATTATTTGGCACTATTCTACTAGTAGCGCCTTTTGTACCCTTTTTTTTTTGTTTGTTTAAAGAAAGAAATGCACCTGGACAGAATTATAGATAGAGAATATATATATTTTTTACATCTTGCACGTTTTGCATAGTCTACAAGTTGTGTGGAAGTTTACATAAATCAGAGTTTCCCGTTCCTTCACTCAATCTACATGATGTAGCAGCCTTTATTGCTCCCGCTGGTACGTTGCAGCAGGGGACATACAGCGCGTCACCGGGATTAGCTGCCATTCTAAACGCAATAGCTGCAGGTGAAAAAGTGACGGACTAACGCTCTATTGCACTCGCTGGTGCGTGCCAGCAGGTGCAATAACGCCTGCTACATCAGTTTAATCATGTGTGTGTTATGCACTTAGTGTGGGTAAAATGGAATTTACCGCGACAGGGTACTCAAGTGGAATCATTTTTTGATCAAAAGATGAAACTAAATGACTCCTTTGTTATAGACTTGGGATCAAAATGTAGAATTTCACTAATAAATTGCAAGTCCGTTTGGGAGGAGCGCAGGGTTTTTGTATTTGTTTTCCATAAAAATATGGCTGATTTCCTTTCCCTTAGCGGCATACTCCCTAAAAGTATTGAAAGTTATAGTGTTACTGATGCATTGCTTTATAGGGGTATGTGTGAGCTCACCTAATTCTGTTTTGCTGTATGTGTGTAAAGTAAAACAAAAGAAGAACGGTGTTGTAATACGACTTGGATTATTTGAAAAAGGATAAGGAACGACACATTTTTCTATCATTAATAGCCTCTGCTTCAAGGCATACCTGACGTCTAACAAATACCATTCAGACTTCACTTAGTTGTAACATCTTTGCAGCAGAAGTGGCTTGCAATATATTGATGTGTGATCTCTTGATGGCTCCTCTGACAGTGAAGTGGTTAAGTTGGTTCTGGGAAAGAATAGCTTATCTCACACAAATATCTTGCAAGGAAGGGAGGAGAGCAATTATGTCAGAGATGGAATGCAGTGTAAGCACACCTTAGGCTCATGTGTGTTTACTAAAAACGTAACGCTTTGAATGATCAAAGCTGCAGTGCTAGATAAAGTAAATACATATTAAGATTCTGTACTTTAAATCTGTTTGCAATTTCCGAGGAAGACTTCCGAGGAATCGGTGACTGTGCCCTGAAGCTAATTGCACATGTAAACTGGCACTATTCAGGTACCTGGAGGCTTAATCCAGGAGAATAACAACTAACCAATGTTACATGCTCAGCCACACAACCAAAAAGAATGCGGGCGCAAAAGAAGAAAAGATAATCACTAGACTGCAAAAGTATACAATATATAGGAACATATATTAAAAAGTACAAGACTTACAATATAAAAGAAAGGGATCATGTGGATTCAAGTACACCAGGCAGGCAAAAGACACAACAGGACGTCCGCAGTCCAGGCATAAACCCCTCTCCGGATCGCAGATGGTGAGTGTTAGGGGAAGTCCCAGATCGGCATCTCCGTGTGAAAGTTCCGGTAATGGTGTAGGCGCTGCTGGACATATCACGTCGTCACGTGAATACCCAGCATGCAAATGGCACTCCTACGCGTTTCGTGTCACGTGGGACACTTCGTCAGGGGGTAGCCACACTCAACATGGATGCCAACTAAGTACAGCCAGCTAACCAATTTAAAAACTGTATGCACTCGTCTGGGGGAGTGGTAAACCGAGTGCATACCGTTTTTTAATTGGTTAGCTGGCTGTACTTAGTTGGCATCCATGTTCAGTGTGGCTACCCCCTGACGAAGTGTCCCACGCGTAGGAGTGCCATTTGCATGCTGGGTATTCACGTGACGACGTGATACGTCCAGCAGCGCCTACACCATTACAGGAACTTTCACACACGGAGATGCCGATCTGGGATTTCCCCTAGCACTCACCATCTGCGATCCGGAGAGGGGTTTATGCCTGGACTGCGGACGTCCTGTTGTGTCTCTTGCCTGCCTGGTGTACTTGGATCCACATGATCCCTTTCTTTTATATTGTAAGTCTTGTACTTTTTAACATATGTTCCTATAAATTGTATACTTTTGCAGTTTAGTGATTATCTTTTCTTCTTTTGCGCCCCCATTCTTTTTGGTTGTATGTCTGTGAGTGTTCTCTAGCCCCGCTGATCACGGGAGACGGGGGGCAGCATTGAAGATAGATAACAATACGAGATGCCCAGCGCGCACTTCATTTCCCACATGCTCAGCCACAACAAGAAAGCAATGAATGCAATACCCAGTGCCAGCAATGTCCAGTCTAAAAGCAAAGAATGCCATAAAAACATGACCTTTTTAGGTTCTCGTGATCATATTCACCTGAACACACCCAAGTGTTACGACATCGCCTTACCAATCTCAAATCTTTCATCTTCAGTCTCTTGAACCTGCACGGCGAGAGGTTTCTGTAAAACAGACCTCTTCATATACTATACAATTCTTATTTTCTACTGTACTCCAAGCCTACTAACAATAGTGCCAACCGCTAATTACTAAATGTAATTCAAGTGCTGTGATGTCCAAAAAAAACGTGTGTATTATCTCGAGTGTATAGTGTTTGTTTCCAATACATACAAATAATCAATAAAATAAGTGCAAACAAATGTCCATATGCTGCCTAAAATTGACTGATTTTCTATGGAAATCTGAAAGAGTACAGCCCCAAAACACAACTTTACATGGCGCTGTGCAACAGTTCACTGCAAAGTGCAACAAAACTGAAATGTTTTAATCGGGCACCTGCTGGTGGTCTTTTGGGATCTTCATCTGCGCAGTGGTATACGTTTTCTCCTCAGGCCGCAATGATGATCATATAAGGGATAAAATAAACACAATCATAGTGAAATACCTCAGGGATAGAGTATACTAGACAAAGAAAGGACACATGCAGTCCAAAGTGGATTGAGAGATATGTGGCTGTTCTTTTTTTTTTTTTTAAATTTTTTTTATTAGGCAATCATATTTTTACAGAGTGTTGACAATACAGTAATGCAGAGTATGGGCCTAATACATCTTTTTTCTTTAACTGAAGGGAAAGAAGAAAGGCTCAACGTCCCCCCTGGCCTTAGTTGGTCCATCGGGGCGGCGTGAGTGTAGAAACAGAAAAAGGGGATGGGGAGGGGAGGGGAGGGGGGGGGGGGGGGAAGGGGTACGACCAAGACAGGTCTTACTCTCCTACTCCTTGTCGGCTCTTGGCTGTGTCGTGGCATTTTATCTACTTCTGGGTTATTATGGGTGAGTTCGGCATAACAGAGTCATATGGGTTTCCCATGGGTCCCAGATTTTATTAAATGTGAAGGAAGACCTTTTCAGGAAGGCTGACAGTCTTTCCATGTCCTTTACTGTTTGTACTCTTTGTATTATTATTTGTTTTGAGGGAGGAGACACCTTCTTCCAGGCCGCAGCCACCGCACATCTAGCCGCCGTTAGGATGAAGGAGACTAATTTTCTCGTTGGCCGGTCCAGGTAGTCTAAGGGCCTGGCCAACAAGTAGGTCAGCGGGTCAATAGGTATTGTGAGGTCTGTGACCTCCTCTATTTGTTTTTGTGTTGTTTCCCAGAATTTCTGAATTTCCGGACATGACCACCATATGTGGGCCATGTCCCCCTTTTGACCGCAGCCTCTCCAACATAGGTCGGATGCCAGTGGGTAGATTTGATTTATTCTAACTGGAGTAAGATACCAGCGGAACAGTATTTTATATATATTTTCTTTGATTGTAGTACATATGGAAGTTCCTGGAGCATTTTCCCAAATACTTTCCCAGTCCTCTCGGTCTATAACTATATCCAATTCTGCAGCCCAATGCTGCATATAATCATGAGTGGGGGGATCTGTGGCCCTTTCCAGTTCTATACAAATTTGTGTTATTAGACCTCGTTGGTGGCCTGCTTCTCTGCATAGCCGCTCAAATCCTGTGAGAGGGGGAAATTCCAACGTTGGGGACAATGTTTGGATAAAGTGCCGAATTTGTAGGTACTTAAAAACATTTAATCCTACCATTTCATATCTGGTTTGAAGATTTTGATAGCTCAGGAACTTCCCAAAGCTCAGGAGGTCGGCTACCGCCCTGATGTTTTTGGTTTTGAATTGGTCGAATTGCCTGGGCTCACATCCAGGAGGAAATTTTGGATTTTCGTGAATTTGTATTAGTTGAGATTGGGGTGTGGTGAGCTTAAATTTGAGTTTGCATTTCGCCCAGGTCTCCCAGGTGTGTCTCATCGGGCCTAATTTGAATTTGCTATTCTGCATGTCCTCTCTACTCAGTGACCAAAGGCAGGCCGGCAGTGAAGGCGTCCCGGCATATTGTGTCTCTATGTCTAGCCAGCCATATTGGTGTGGGCTCGCGTTCCAGACTACCACCTGTCGCAATTGGGCGGCTAGGTAGTACTTTGTGATGTCCGGGACACCCATTCCTCCTCTCCTCCTTGGAGCCAGGAGGACTGTTCTCGGGACTCTGGGTTTTTTACCCTGCCAAATGAATTGGAAGATTATTTTTTGGATGTTTTTCAATTCTGAGCCAGGGATGTGGACCGGGAGGGTCTGGAAATAGTATAACAATCTAGGGAGAATATTCATTTTAACTGAGATCATCCTCCCGATCCATGATATTTGGTATCCTCCCCATTTCCCTAGGTCTTGCTTTATTTTTTGGAACAACGCCGGATAGTTATGCTGGTACAATGTTTGGTAGGTCCTCGATATCTTGACTCCCAAATATTTGATACAAGAGGAGCTCCAACGGTAGTTAAAATTTAGTTTGAGGAGTTGCACCTCTGGCTCTGGCAAGCTTAGATTCAGGGCTTCTGACTTATCAGTATTTATTTTATATCCCGAGATTTTTCCAAAGTCTCGGAGTTCTTTTTGTAGATTGGGGAGGGAGATTTGAGGATTGGTAAGGGTTAGGATGACATCGTCTGCGAATAGGGATATTTTGTGCTGCCTGTCTCCAATTTCTATTCCCTGGATGTCTCTATTGAGTCTTATAGCCGAGGCCAGTGGCTCTATTGTAAGTGCAAAAAGGAGAGAAGATAGGGGGCATCCCTGTCGAGTTCCGTTGGTAATCTCGAATCTCTGGTTATTGCCCCCTGGTAATTTTATTGTTGCTGACGGGTTTTGATATAATCTACGGACCCCCTCTAGATATGCGTCTTTGAAGCCGAATTTTCGCATAGTTTGGTCCAGGAATTGCCAGTTTATTCTATCGAACGCCTTCTCTGCGTCCAGGCTTAACAGTAGTGCTTTGGTCCCTGTGAGGTGGACATGATCGATAATATCGATTATCTTCCGAGTATTGTCTGAGGCTTGTCTGCCTGCGACAAATCCTACTTGGTCTATGTTGATTAATCTCGGTAAGATGGGGTTCAATCGATTTGCTAATATTTTACTATACAATTTGAGATCACAGTTGAGTAGGGAGATTGGGCGATAGCTTCCACATTGCATCGGGTCTCTACCTTCCTTATGTATTATAGCTAGATTGGCGAGAGACATTGATTGAGGGATTTGGTTCCCTTCCATAAAGTGGTTAAAGGTGTTTAGGAGATGCGTGGAAAGAATGGGCAAGAACCTTTTGTAATAGACGTTGGTGAACCCGTCAGGGCCAGGAGACTTTGTGACCTTCAGCGTTTTGACCGCCTCTTCCAGTTCCTCTTTTGTAATCTTGGAATTGAGGACTGTGTTTTCCTCCTCTGTTAGTGTGGGGAGGTGGCATTTGTCTAGATATTGCTTAATGAGTTCTGGAGCTATTGGCTCCGGTCGCCCATTTTTGGCTCTTAAGTTATAAAGAGCGGTATAATAATTTGTAAATTCTGTTGCGATTTTGTTATCGCTATACTGAATCTCACCAGACCTACTCTTGATCGCCGTTATTTGTGATCTTTTTTGTACCCCTCTTAATTTGCTGGCCAAGAGCCTGTCGGCCTTGTTACCCTTATCATAGTATTGTTGATTGGTCCATTTGAGGGCCTTTTCAACATCCTCCAGCTGAGTTTGCTTAAGTTTTGCTCTGGCTGTTAATAAAGTTTTGTATAGTTTTTTCGAGGGGTTGGTTTTGTGGGCCTGTTCTATTGTTTTAATATTGTCCGTTAGTTCCTTGATTAGGGTTTGGCGGGCTTTTTTCCTGTGGGATCCGATGGAAATGAATTTCCCTCTGATAGCTGCCTTATGGGCTTCCCACAGGATTGCTGGAGAGGAGACTGTTCCTGTGTTGAGAAGGAAATAGTCCTTAAGTGAGGTTCTTATTTCCCTCTCTATTTCGGGATGGTTTAATAGGGAATCGTTCAGTCTCCAAGAGTAATTTGTTGTTTTCTCAAAGGGTATTGAGAGCGTCAGGGTGATTGGGGCATGGTCGGACCACGTGATTGAGCCAATGTCTGATTCAATGGTTGCCGCCATCACGTTTTTGGTGACCAAGAAGTAGTCAATCCGGGAGTAGGTCTGGTGGGGTGCTGAGTAAAAGGTGTAGTCTCGCTGGCCCTGATGTTGGGATCTCCAAGTATCTACTAGGGAGAACTCGCTTAGGATATCCCTGAACCTTTTCCCTGTGATTTGGGAGTGGGTTGTACGGGGGGGACCCTTTGTAGTTGATCTGTCCTCGGTGGGATTTAAGACCATGTTTAGGTCTCCTCCCACTATCATCGACGACAGATATCCTGGGTCAACGCCCTCGAGAACTGATTGTAAGATATCCGTTTGGTTCTCGTTTGGTGCGTATACATTGATCAGAGCAATAGCCGAGCCCGCTAAAGAGCCATATACCACTAGGAATCTACCCTCTGGGTCCTCTGTCGTTTTGGTATGATTAAATGGGGTGCCCTGCCTGATTAGGACAGCTACACCCCTCTTCTTACTACTAAATGATGCAAAAAAGCATGTTGGGAACACTTTTTTGAATAAATTTGGGGGGTCTTGTGATGTGAAGTGGGTCTCCTACAGGAATATGATGTCTCCTCCTGATTTTTTTAAGTCCTGTAAGGCTAGTCTGCGCTTTCTATTATTTTGTAACCCTTTGACGTTCAATGACCGAACCTTAATGGGGGCCGTGGTCGTCATTGTGGGTTGTTTGTTTTTTGCTGTGTGGGGTCTTGGGACCTCCTCCTTCCCACTGGGAGGGGTCTTGCATGTGGTTGTTGGGGGTTTGTCGTAGTTAGTTTTTTGTTTTCCCTAGGGGCGGGGTGGGGGCTCTTTAGACTTCGTTTGGAGGGTGGGCAAGGCCTGTCAAGGAGGGGGGAGGGGTGAGGGGGGAGAGGGGGGGGAGGGGGATAGATCTGCTGGGACAGAGCCAGCAGATAAAGAAGAGATAGAATTTGGGCCCTGTCGGGTCCCAACATGTTGCTGCCAGGTCTCAATGTGACCGGCATTTTGGGCAATACGTGCCCTACTGGGGTGGGTCCGGTGCAACAGTGGCTTGTGCGCAACAGGGTGGTCCGGACCTTTTGTTGCTGACGTGATGCGCCTTGCCCCTCTCAACCCTTTTGTTCTAATTCTACGATCTATCCTATAAAACTTTGAGCGGGGACAGGGTTGATAGGGGAGGGAGGGGGGGGGGAGTGGAAAAGTCCTCAGGGGGACTAAAGACGTGTGGGAGGGATGGGTAAACCTTGTTCAGGAACCTTGTGACATTGGTCCTCAATGTTGGGCTCTGAAATAAACAACCATACTGAACCATTTCAATACCCTTGGGTATCTTAAACACTGTAACAACCATTAATGTATAACATTTTCATTTCCCTATCATGCAGTGACGAGCTATTTTGTTCCTGCGAGCTCGCAGGACGGGGCCCTCGCCAGGGGCACTCGGTCAGTGTCGCCCTTGGGCGTTAGGTAGAGCATGCTTTCTTGCCTCCCTCTTTAAGCTCTATTGCCAGCCCTCGTGTTTCCTTCTCGGAGTGCTTAGGCTACCTTGTGAGTCGCGTGCGGTGGGGTGGGGGAAGGGCGGGCTCGGGGAAGGGGGGAGGGAGGGGGGCAGGGGAGGTGGGAGGGAGGGAGGGGGGGAGGTGGTGGGAGGGAGGGGAGGGACAGAATGGTGAGGGAGGGTGGGCAGTGGAGGGAGGAGGGGAGGGGGAAATGGGGAGGAGAGGTGGGTAGGGGGGGGGGGAACGGCAATGGGGAGGGGGAAGTGGGGAGGGACGGGGGGAGGTCGCGCGCCACCCGTGCGGGTCAAATAGGGACGCTCCCTTCTGTTCGGTTTCATGCTCCGCCTTGGAGGCTTCTCATTGTTCACTCTCTATTGCCCCCCCAGGGGTCGTATCTATTACCCATCTCCTTCTCTGTCAACCTTGTGACCTCCTAGGTGGACACTCTATCGATGGCTTGATGTGGCTTGGGCCCTCTGGTTAGGTCGTGTTGTTTTCTTATAGGCCTTTCGTCAGGACAGGCTGGAGAAGTAGGTGAGGTGGTAAGGGGGGCCTCGGGCGGAAGGGGGAGGGAGGGTGGGGGGGGCGGAAGGGGGAGGGAGGAGAAGGGGAAGGGTGGGGCAGGGAGGGGGGGGAGGAGAGGGGGGGCAGGGGGTGGGGGGGAGGAGAAGGGGGGGGAGAAAGGGGGGGGGATTCTTTT
Organism: Ascaphus truei; assembly: GCF_040206685.1. NCBI lineage: Eukaryota > Metazoa > Chordata > Amphibia > Anura > Ascaphidae > Ascaphus > Ascaphus truei. Next base: position 196,347,609 of record NC_134483.1, on the reverse strand, counting down.
CTCGCTGCTTTTTGGGGGCCGCGTCCCCTCTCTTAGGCTTTTGTGTCGCATGTTTACAACATTGTGTATAATCTGGACTTCGATTCAGGCCAGCTCGAGGGAGGAGTTGGTAATTGGCAGAGGTACATGCATCTTCTTCAGGTAAGGGGGGGGGTGGGGGGGGGAGGTGCCGGGGGGAAGGGGGGGGAGGAGGGGGGAGAGGGGAGGGGGGTGGGGAGGAGGGGAGAGGGGAGGGGGGGGGATAGGTGGGGAGGGGGTGCCTGCATCTTCTTTAATATAGCCTCTCCCTCCTTATACACTGTGAGGTAGGCAGAGCGGTATACATGCTTGTTACATTTTGATAGATCTTCCACATACAGCGAGTCTTAACCTGTCATTTTGTGTGCTTTGCCGTAAGGGGTGGGCCCCGCTGCGGCTCCCAGGCCAGCCCCGGCGTCCACCAGCCTAACACCTTAGGTAGGCTCCCTATCGAATATAGTTTCTTATTGGGTATGAGGGGAAAAAGGGGGGGGGGAGGAGGGGGAGGGAGTAGGGACATGGGGGGGAGCACGGGAACACAAGGGGGGGCTAGCTCCGGTAGCAGTTGTTGTGCTAGACATGTCTGTGCTCTGGTTTAGTGGCAGGTAGGCCGCCAGTGTGATCAGAATAGGCCCTCAGCTCATTGGCCGTGGGGGTCTGTCAAACCATGCCAGGCGCCTGTCTCTTTAAGAGCTCTGGTTTCGGGGCTTGTGGGGCGCTGTACTCACGATTGCGGGGGGGATCAGTTCTCAGTCTCCGCCTTTCGGCCTTTTACCTCCGCGGGCAACAGCTCCGCGGCCTCCGTCCTTAGGCCTCCAGGGACTCCCCCCCCCCCCATGGGCAGGAGGGGGATCCGGGAAGTGGCCAAGTGGGGACGCAACACGGGGGGGGACAGGCGCAACCCCCTCCAGCCTCCCCCCCCCCCCACACGCCCACCGAAACCCCCCCGCCCCGAGGACCGGGCCCGGTAGCTGATCCGGGGAGCCGGGGGGATCCCGGCTGCGTCGGCGGCCATCTTTCATCTGCCTCTCCTCTGTTGCTCCCCCAGGAGCCGATGGATCCTTCCAAAGATGGCCGCACAGCTTGCTTCAAGGGCGTTTGGTGCTTTGGGGTCGTATGTCCATTCCGTCCGTCTGGCTTCGGGTCTCCGGGGCCTCCGTCGCCCGCACTGCAGGGTAGGGTCTGATTAGGGCTGAACTTACAACTGGGAACAAGGGAACAAAGGTAAGTCCTGAGCTTTTTATCTCTGCTGCAGCCGTTGGCCTGCCAGGCGCTGCGATGCTCTCACAGTGGGACCGTCAGCGTCCCTGCTCTGGGTCTCGGATGTGTCTGAGTCCCACGCCGGGGGGGGGTCGAGGCCCACAGCTTTGGCTAGGCGGGTCATCTCTGTGGGGTGCCTGATTGTGAGGAACTTCCCGTTTCGGTTCACGATCAGTTTAAACGGGAAGCCCCACTTATATTTAATCCCTTGGTCTCGCATTAGTCTGGTTAGTGGTTGGAGGTCTCGTCGCTTGTCTACCGTTATCTTTGACAGGTCATTATAGACCTGGAGATGGTCGTCCCTGAATGTTATAGGCTCTTTTGCTCTGCTGGCCTGCATGATCTTTTCTTTGACCGTGTACCGGTGGAGACGTGCTATGACGTCTCTTGTCCTGTTTGGGTCGTCTGAACGCGGTCCTAAGGTGCGGTGGGCCCGGTCCATCTCCAGGTCTTTTACTTCCAGATCGGCGCAGAGAGATGTGAACAGGTCAGTGAGATATGCCTGCAGCTGGCCGGGGAAGACAGACTCAGGGATGCCTCTTAGCCTGATATTCTGCCTCCTATCACGATTTTCGTGATCCTCCAGAGTGTCTTTTAGAGTGTTTATCTCCCGTCCCAGCCTGAATATCTCGTTCTCTGCGACCGATTGTGCCTGGTGTGTTTCCCCCATTTTTACTTCCAGAGCGGTCGTGCGTTCGGTTAGGCCAGTGATTTCTTGGCGCAGTTCCGTTACCGCTGCTCGCAGATCGCTCTGGATGGACACGTGCAGGCTATCCAGCATGTTTTTCATCATGCCTTGGGTAAGGGTAGCTTCAGGGTTAGGCGAGTCCTCTCCTTGATCGCGATCCTGGGCCTGTGGCCTTGTGCCTCGTGTGTTTGAGGTGCCGGCGCCATCGTGTGATTTGCCGGCCCCCTCAGCATGTTTCTGTGAGGGGGAGAAGAACTTCGTAACCCCTTGTGCGGGTTGCGTTTTTTGCTTGGAACTCATCCCTGCTTGTTCCGACAGCAGTTACTGGGATTTTGGGGGTCTGGGGGTTGGGGGGAAAGGCGCTTTTAGCTAGGTTTGGTTATCAGGGTCCACGGAGCTCCTGTCTTACACAGCCATTCCTGTTGGCGTCCTGGACACGCCCCCTCTTTAGAACATTTTTAATGAGGCAAAGTCATTTAACCGTGTCAGTGTCTGCTGTGTTGCTCCTCTGTATGCGAGCCACTTTATTGCATCTATGCTTGGGTTTTCAGGGGTTATACGGACATTGCCTAGTGGCCGGGGCATGTGTAACTGCTTTTGTTTTATTATTCTCCTGCCTCAGCAGCCCCTGGGCTAGGATTAGGCGGATTTTCTATGTTGTGGTGTTTATTTATTTATTTATGTTACTGGGGGGAGATGTGCCTTTAAATCCAACCTGCGGCGGCCATCTTGGATTTTGCCGACACGCAGGCTGAAACGCAAGGAGCCAGACAGCTCCGATCCAGGCAGCAGCTGTTCTCAGCCCCTCTCCTCGCAGCGACGGTGCAGGCAGGTGGAAGGCAGCACAGGGAGGCAGGGGGGGATAGCGGGAAGGCACGCTGTTCGGGTTCACTGCCGGCCGGGAGAGGAAAGCACGGCGTGCCGCTACAGCGCAATGGCGGCCATGTTCGTTAGCCTTCAGCCGCACTGGAGCCCCGCGCCACCACCGCAGGCCCCACCAGCAGCCTCAGTCCCCCCCCCCTTACAGTGTGGACGCCGGGAGGTGACCTTTTGGGATTTTTATTCGGCAGGTACCACTTTTTTACCTAGCAGTTATAGTAGTTATATAGTAGATATAAATGTCCCTCCAACTGCCTCCGGCTGCTTTGCTTCACTACTTTGAGAGGTTTTACTTGCTGTTCTTATTCAGTCACGGCAGCCATCTTAGATTTTTGGCGGCCTGCCAGGGAAGCCTCCGGGGACTGTTATTTTGCCTCTGGGCTCTACTCCGACTATTTTCCAGCCCGTATGGAGCCCTCCACGTTTAGAGGGGGTCTTCCCCCAGTAGTAAAATCAGTTCGGGGGGAGAAGATCGGGTTTTTTTGGACCCTTTTCACCCTGTATTGGGGATCTTTAGGACGGAGCTCCTCTGAAGCACGTCTTCCCTGCTTCACGTCTTGGCCACGCCCCATATGTGGCTGTTCTTAACAGTGAAACACCAAGGTGTTAATGTGAAATACTTGTGTAAAGGAAATCTTTTCAGTGTACCAAACGTACAATCTGATTGGGTAGGTACAAAGATTTTATAAATTCATAATATCTCAATCCACTATGGACTCCAAGTGTCCTTTATTCGTCTAGTATACTCTATCCCTGAGGTATTTCACTATGATTGTGTTTATTCCTCCCTTATATGATCTTCATTTCAGTCTGTGGAGAAAACGTATACCACTGCGCAGATAAAGATCCCAAAAGACCACCAGCAGGTGCCCGATTTGAACATTTCAGTTCTGTTGCATAGCGCCATTTAAAGTTGTGTTTTGGGACTGTACTCCAAACCTGACTGACGTAAGCAGAGACGTTGACGCTGCCGTTGGGGAGTTAATGCTGCTCTCGTCTTTATTATTTATCATTAATTGATAAGCTGTTTGAACTAGGGTCTTATCTGTCTTATTACCAGAAGCTCTCTCGTTCAAAGAGATGTTTACCTGCAACATACCATCATGCCAACAGGCAGGTGGCTATGAGCCAATCAGTAACTGTGCCTTTTGAGGTCGATATCCATGACTCGTTCACAGGCAAGAAACTGCTCAATGGCCATTAAATAAAGGTAAATTCCCTCTGCTAAAATAATAACGTTCCTTTGGAACTGGAATGTCTTGCCAAAGTCCTATATCAGGACATTCTCTGGCTTATCAGATTCCTGTAAACAAAAGTTGGATAATAGAGTATAAACTAATTGCTTTGGCAAGAAAGTTGATCTTAAAAAAAATGAGATAATTCCATTCCCACTGATGATAAATGGGTCGAGAAGAGAACTTCTCACAATAACGTCTTGGGATAAACGCGAGGCATTTGAAGATATTGAAGCAGACCGAAATATATATATATATATATATATATATATATATATATATATATATATATATATATATATGTTTTAAAATGGGAAATATACCTGGAATATATATATTACATATATTATTATTCATGGAATAGCTAAGAAATAGTACATGCAGTAGAGCAGAGCTATGCTCTAACTTTACAGGAGCTATCCAAGTGTGTGTGTTTGTTTTACACAGGATTCAAGCAGGGGGTCTCCGGACCTGAACCCCATTAATTTCAGCTCTGGAAAAACCCCCTGCTTCCAGAGATACCTCTGTAGAAGGTGCCGGTAGCAGCGGAAATGAATGGGGTTCAGCTCCGTTGACCCCCTGCTTCAATGCTGTGTAAAAATAAATATGTATTTTTTTTAAGCACTTGCATTACCATGTTTAAAACGTGTTGTAAACATTGCTTTGTTTTTATGTTGTAATTTACATTTGTATTTGCTATGTAAAACTGTATTGACCACTCTCTAATGGTAGGATCCGCAATGTTCCCTTTTCATTGTACCTGCCGTTTATTACATCTCAACAATAATGGGAACCCTGGCACTGTATTTCAGAAGCTGAGAAAATAATATTTAAAAAACAAAGTTGGGGAGGTGGGAAATATATGGGACTGCTGCTTTAAATCAGAGGAGATACTGTCTGGGAAACTGTAATCACATATTTAATCTACAACATCACAAATACAGTTCTGTAACACAGTTTACATTTGCATTCCATAAGTATAAGACATTGTTACTTCGGTTAGGTATAACATCTGTGTAATATGCAGGGAGTCCACACTAACAGGGGCACAGAGTATTTACCTGTACGAGTTCCGTGCCATTTACCACAAATAAACAAACAAAAAAGTCAGCGCTACTGTAGTTAGACATGGTAGAAACAAAAAACAAGGGGAGTGCGAATCAATAAATGTATGCAAAATAAAACTCCATAGACTCAAAAGGCAGACTGGTTAACAGTGTAGCCAGACTTGCCTAACACCTCTGTGATGCACAAGGGTTAAACCGAACTATAGCCAATGCACTTCTTGTGGTGTAATCTACACAGGGATGGGTTAGCAGAAGATTGATATCAAATTGATTTAAAGCATAAGTACTCACACGGCCTTGTGTGAGTGCAGGATTATCAAAGGTTTCTTTTCTTCTGGATCGTGGGGTCTCTCCTTGTCCTCCCGTGTGGCTACTCCTTGCCAGAGTTTGTTGAATACGCTCCCCAAGTACCAGTGAAATACAGAGAGAGTGGAAGTAAACCACTTCAAATTTATTAACATGCAAACAATAGTACACCCTTACATCTAAAACCTCCCGTTGGGTGCAGCAAAGTCCATGGGGCTAGTTACATCAGGGCGCTCTCTCTGCTTCCGCGTCCGGGCAGCAGTAGTTGAAACGCACAGCCTGAACACACCCACACTCCTCCGCTACGGTGGCCTCAGGGGGAAAAAAGGCTTGGCGAATTGGAGCAAATCGTTTCGTTATTACAGCTTCCTCAGGCTCTCTGTGTCTTGGTAGCGTCCCTCGGAGGGTTAAAATATCCTCCTTTGGTCAAACGGAGGGCGTCGCTGTTATCATCAGCCTTCTGTGATTGGAGGTTGCTGACGCAACTACACATCCGAGCGCCTGCCATATCTGTGTATCTGTAAAATGTTCTGCTCACTCACAGATTGCTGGCATGTGAGGGTTGTGCTCATAGATTATTACAGCAGCAAATCTCCTTGTTTTATAAAAACCAAACATTATGCAGTTCACACTTTGAGCATAAATCATCTAAAAGATAGCTCAACTTCTAGGGTGCGAAAACCATATTGTGATGAGCATTCAACATAATGCACACAGAAAAGTTTCAAAACAATAAAGTAAAAAATGCCAGATACAAAATGATTCCTACTTTAAAATGTTTCTTGGACTCCTCATTAATGAGTATAGGAAACATATGAAAACTATAAAAAACTGATTAAAAAAATAGTTAAAACATGAGCCCAGTGCAATTAAATGCCTGCAATAAATAATATAATATCGCTGGACTCCATGATTAAAAAATAAACACATACTGGGTGATTCATCATATACATTGAGATAAAAAAAAACAAGTTGTATCTAAAAAACAAGCTGTCCCTAAGGAGTTGACCACTGGGTTCTGTAAAGCCTTTGCCAACCCATATTGGGCCCTAGAGCCCAATTCAAAGCCTTCATGGTGCAATAATCCCATAATTGCGACTCAAAGAGCCAATGGTTTCAAAATGTCATACATCCCAGATAGAGAAAATGAACCATATCACCTACTATCATATTTAAGACAGGATTGCCCTAATAGGGTAAAAAACATGAGGTTCAGAGAAAGAAAAAACCATATCGCTAACTGATCGCACTTGTCGCAGTCCATAAATCTAAAATGTGAAATATACAGTAATAATCATACGTCCTTTTTAAAAGATCAATAAAATATATATAGATTGCCCCTATTGGAGGTGATGAGAACAATAGGTGAGGGAGAGAGAGAGGGGGGGAGGGGGAAGACGGGCGGGGGGGGACGGAAGCATACAGAAAAAATATATAAATATCAAAATATATATAAACCATGCTAGCTACAACAGCCCAAATTGCTAAGGAGGTGATCTGCAGGGAGAATGATAAAGATCCAAAAATAAAATAAAAAATAAAAATAAAGTTAAAATATACATATAGTAATGTCAGACCTGGGTACAAATGATCCACTTGGGGTTTGTGGAATATGCTAGAACACATAGTCTCTATATAAAGGCCCCAATATTGATATCCAGATTGAGGCCTTGTGGGGTCAGGGTTTTAAAGGGCTAGTTAGACATACAATACCAAAATAAAATGATATCTATATTACAACTTGTATATAGACCCAATAGAAAAGACACATATATTATGTAAAGACAATATACAGATATAAACATAAGAGTGTCTACTCCATTAACAACTTGGAGGTCTGATAACTCGGTGTGGACTCCCTGCAGACGAGTACAACCCATCAGAGAAATTCTCTCTCAATGCGCATGATCTAGCTTTGTGAGTGTGCTACCTCATTTTCTCATTTTTTATATTCAGGCAATAAATGTTTTACAGACTTGGGGCACACGCTTCTCTTTTTTTCTCCCTTAATAAATATATATATATGCAATACGATACCGTGTGGACGAATATCAAAGGCAGCACTCCAGAAAGTAGTCAAAAAAAGAATTGTATTAATGAGACATCAAATCCAACCTTTCGGTCCTACGTGCGGGACCTTTCTCAAGGTGATGATCACCTTGAGAAAGGTCCCGCATGTAGGACCGAAACGTTGGATTTGATGTCTCATTAATACAATTCTTTTTTTGACTACTTTCTGGAGTGCTGCCTTTGATATTCGTCCACACGGTATCGTACTGCCTTTTTTGCTCTTATAGGATTTGCACCCACCACTGTTTACCCGACGGAGTGCCTTTATTCTCATCTACTGAATATATATATATATATATTTTTATATATATATATATATATATATATATATATATATATATATATATATATATATATATATATATATATAATGCGCATCTGGTGACTACTAAATAACATATTTCTGGTTTTATCTGTCATATTTATAGGGGCGGATCTGAAGGAAAGGGCCAAAATGCATCCAAGTGAAGTTGGACCATTTGTATCCAAGGCAAGAGCTCTGATGAATGAATTTGGTAAGTTAAGTAAGACCGATTTACTTGCTAAGTACATGTGAATCCAGAAGAATCAGAAATCAGAGGTAATAACGAGTTATCTAAATACTGTATACTGCAGTGATAAGTCACAAATTACATAACATTTTTTTACATCTTGACAACAACACAGATCGTAAAAGGTATATGTATAAAGTGTGTTTGTATGTGTATATATATAGATATATACAGTACTGTATTGCTAAACTGTCTCTATCTGAAGTCTTCATTATCCATAGAGATACAGGAATATGACTAACCAGAATTCTCTGGGAACACTTAGACTGGACAAAAGTCGCATGATAACACTGACTGAGGAGGTTGACCAGGCTGTATACAAATCAATTTATTTTAATATTTCATTTGTGAATATTTTTCTTATTTTTCAAATTCCCCTTTACACACATTATACACACATTTCGAGGTTACATTTAAAAGGAAAATGAAGTCTGACACCTAAGTTATTACCTTCTGCTTTAATGGAAGCAATATTTATATGTAACCCAAAATCTACTTTGTGCTATGCAACTCCTGACTCATAAATAACTTAGAAAAACAGACAGTGAATCCCTGCGCTTCTCCCTTTGAGATAGCAATAAATGGGGAATAAATATATATGGTGTAAAAGTCAAGGTAAGTCTCTATAGCAGGTCACTATGCTAAATGCATACTAATGTTATGTGAAATAAACCCAGAAGGGGTTAATATATCCAAGCATATGCTTATATAACCTAGTGCAGTTAAAAACTGGTAAATATCAGTGAGGATACTTACATGTCTGTAAGTAAAGTGAATAGTGAAAGTACAGGGACCATACTGGGAGATTATATACCTTGAAAAAGGGTCTGGCCCCCACATGCTGCTTACTAAGGTGATTTGTCTAAATACATTAATAACACCCTAATAGTGGTGCCCTCTAGGAGCGTGCTGCTAAGGATTTAATTCGGCCCAACAGAAAATGTAAAACAAATATATAATCACCGAGCTTCTCCATGTAAAAAGCATGCAGCTAGTCCTCCTATATTTTAGCCAAATCACCTGCATTGTGTCTGAATCTATTTTTTCTACAAACATGAGGGTTTTTCCATAGATGATGTTATAATTTTGAGACCTTATAAGTTTCTTCTTCAGACTATTCTAAACTAAAGCTAAGGGGCAGTTTCCATACACTCTGAACCAATCGGCCGTAAACTGCCATTCAATTCAGTGTCTGTTTGCGAGCGGCCGCTATAGAGTATATTGAATCAGAAGTGTGCTATGAGTAGCATCAGCAAACAACAACAGCTGCACACACTGTATTGAAATGATATGAAGTGAAGTATAGAAAAAGTTTCTTCTAGGCTCCGTTATAGCCTTCGATCTGTAAGTTCATTATAAACCCTATATTGACAGGGCATGTGAGTCAGAGAATTACACACGGCAGTGAGCAGCATGCCTAGGCCTTTAATGTGGATATTTCATTTCATCATGCTGGTTAGTAAAGTCACTCTTTGGTATGGCTTCCTGCCACATGTTTGTACAGCTTGTTTTCCCTACACCCATCTGATGTTGACAAGATGCTGTAGGTATTTATAATTCAGCAGAAAGCAAACCACAGTGATGGCTCGAGCCACGATGAAAGGAAACGCACTCTTTTTCTTTTTCAGCCGCAGTGTTTGAAGTACATTGTTGTATCCATTTTGCATGCTGCTCAATGCTGTGACTTCACATTCCCCGTAATGCTGGAGGAGTGAAATGTTACTCTCCAAATGTTAGCACACGTGTCAGTAGGAGCTGTACAATACTAAGCCTAAAATAAAATGTATATCCTTGTTTACCCCTAAGAACTGCATTAAGGTAAAACATTGGGTGAAAAAGATTGGTGCCCTGTCACATGGACTCTCTCATTGACTTGAATGAGAGCGAGAGATGTATTTTTCGAAGTGACTAATATACCTCCCCAAACACGTCGAATGATACTTGTGCACAACACTGAACACACGTGAGATACCTGGGATATACCGTCTGCTAACATGGATATGAAAGGTATATAAATCCTTTTTTTTTTTTTTATAAATAATTAAAATGACCATATTTCAGGTGTGTTCAGTTTTGTGCACATGTATGTAATGTGTTGTTTAAATTAGTGTTTGGGGAGGTATATTAGACACTTATAAGACACTCTATATAGACACTCTCCTACACGGATTTCAGAGTCTGGATGGGAGTAGCGCCACCTTTAGATGGGACTTAAATCTTGTCTCATTAAATCCCTGCGTTAACTTTAACGGAGTTAGGATTGCGTCTTGTTAAGTCAATAACGGACCTCTGTCGATCTGACCTTTGGTGTCATAAATAACATCACAAATAAAAGTTGTCAGCCTTATAACCACTTAGAAAAAAATCTGGATATTTCCATAACTATAGTTTAGTTTTCATGTTGAAGAACTCATATTATGTAGGTGCATTTTTTTTTATTCCTTTTTTTATTTTAAACTTGTAATTCTGTTTGAAGCTAAAAACCCATTGACAAAATTTTTGGAAAAATGTCAGACATTTGGAACAGACACTTGTTATACAATAGAAAGAAATTTGAACAGTAAAGTCCCAATATCAATGCGACAGAATGTTGAACAGGGTATTATAGATCCTATCTATATCTTAATGTCCCATAATTTGAACCAAACAGCATAACATGATGATTGGAGTTTACAGTGAATTCCTTGCACAGACTTGATCACCACTATATACCAAAGTGCTTCTCAGATTATAGTCGTTGCCACATACCAGGGCGTTAACCGCCAAGTGGGATTCATGGTATATTGGGGAAAGAGAAAGCCTGTGAAGCTAATCTAACCCTTTAAACACCACACTTATAGGAGAAACAACTTAGAGTAATGATGGTAGGAATCGTGTAAGTGGCACAGGGAAAAAACTCCATAAAGTGAAAGTACTCACTGATTGAAGAGATGTTTGGCTCCAGAGCGTGCATCCAGCATAGAGAGAGTATCAATAGCGAGGTCCTCAGTTGAGAGATGTGGAGCACAGCGTGCAGGGATGGAAAAATAGGGGTAGAGCACATCCAAAAATAGTATTAAAAACAATTTATTTAGGGGTAGACATAAGAGACATCCAAAAACATGGTGGATATAAGTAAATGCCCTTTGTCAAAGAGTATATCAGTCCCTTGGAATCTCGCCTGCTTTATACAGCCGAGGAACCGATAGCAACCGGAACCGGAAGTGACGTGGTGTTCGCTCGGTGAGGGTCTCGCGAGACAAACCCAGCAAAGCTGTAATGCTAACGAGGCACTCGAACCGACTGCGAGAGCGCCATCTATATTGCAAAAATATACTGCTGCGGCCGAGTTTATTCGAGCATTTGCCCGTTCTCGGCCGCAGCAGTTACCTGGCGCGCGCCGGAGGGTGCCGGGCGCGCGCCGAAGCAGCGGAGGAGAGGCCCGCCGATCGCGGCTTCCCCCTCTACTCTCCGGGTCCGCCGGGTCCCCCGGAACCCCCTGCCGCCGTCCCCCACATCGCGGGACACCAGGGCTCCCCCGGGGAAGCGCGTGCAGGGGGCGCAGGCACCCGATGACGCGTGACCGCGCATCGGTGACGCGCGGCACGCCGAGGGGCTGCCACTTGCAAGCCGGGAAATCTCCCGGCTTGCGGAACTGGCCACACTTCAATAAAGTGTGTCGCCAGTGTAATACGAGTAACAAGTGGCAAGCGTTGGCCCTATGGATGCTGTGTTGTGAAGCAGGATGAGATGTCAGCAACAGTCACCGTTCTAAGCCCCATCTCCTAATATAGGAGGAGTGAGCATGCGCAGGATCAGATGGAGACAAATCAGTCATGTCTCAAGTCACAGCAACCATAAGGCAGAGACCACATAAATTGGGCAATAATTAAAGAATAGTTCTCTTAATCAGTTAACATACATGAAACTCATACATATTATATATATATATATCTATATATATATAGATATATATATATATAAACGTATTAAAAATACAAATAATCAACATAATAAGGGAAAAGATGAAACATATATCCTGAAATAATCAATAATAAATGTAATAGAACAAATATAGTATAAACTGACTTGTTGAATATATATTACTAAGGAACACATGCTGATTAATATATTAAACACATAAGACTATCTTGCCATATGTATTAGAAATGTGTAGAATAACTAAAGCCATGGCTAATAAGTCATGATTAGTATCAAAAATGTATCCAGATGGGTATAAAGGATATAAAAACTCAATCGTATAAGAGATACTATCTTACAATTGGAGAGGAAGGATATGTCTAATAGCGATGTCATCTAAATACAGTTATAAACAAACTTAGTGTCTGTACAGAGACCGTAATATCGCTATAATAAATACCAATATCGTAAAGAGCAAAACACTGTGTGGCAAATGGGACAAGAACAGTATAGAACGGTACATTATTTGGGGAGCTAGACCAAAAAATGCTTTAGCTCCCAATCTGTAGTAATCCCCAGTGGGGACAGTGAACCCGGTGTGTATATCCAGAACATTTCTCTGTGGTTGAGGATGATGTCTCTACTACCTCCTCTAATGGGTGAATAAATCTGCTCTAGAGCACTTAATGTGAGCGTGTTCACACTGCCGGATGAACACGCAGAGAAATGTGTAGATATTGGGTACCTGTCATCTTTGTTTTTATGGATCTCAAATGTCCTGCAATTCTCAATTTTAGGGGACGTACTGCACGACACACTTTATTCGAGCAAATACCCGGTATGTACCTGGCAGATACCTGGAATGCGCCGCTCCTCACCTCTGACAAGCCCCGTTGCATTTGCCTTCCCAGCCTGGGTTCATGCCTGGCTGATGGGCGGCTGATCTGTTAAATGATAATGATTAGGATTTAATAGGTTGCAATGCTTCGCGTGTCTACCAGATGGCATAAATTCATGAATTGTAATGCAGTATATATATATATACTGTGCAGTATTGCAGCCAGCGGGAATAAAATGCTTCAATCCCTGCTTGGAAAATAACTCAATGCACTTGGGCAGAAAACAGTCACAAACCTCAATATACCCAGGTATACCCGAATTCGTGGGACTAGCCAAGCTCGAATAAAGTGTGTCGCCAGTGTATCGTTCTTCCGAGGTATTTGCCCCCACAGCCACATTTAAGTATGTAGACAACATAATTGGAGCTACACATTATCAAAGACTTGATATTATTTGTCTCTTTTGTATAATATCTTCACTGTTTTTAAGTGTACTGCATAGCGACATACATTACAGTTGCCACAAGATTTAAAACCTTTTAGTTTAGACAAAATTGTTAACCTTTATGACTGAGTGTAACAAACTGGGCGATAAATAATGCCCAAGTGTTTTCGCCCAACGAAATACAAATTTGGGTGGCTTCTTGATGTAGGCCTTTAGCTCATTGTCAAGACCCAGCACATTCCAATGATTTTGGATAATAGCACAAATTTACTGGGACTGTTTACTGAAGGTAGAAATGAATAAAGGAACGGTTTCCTCAGACAGAACTCATTGATTACTCTTAACTTTTTTCAAAAGATCCATGCGATTAGTATGAAAGGCTTCATCAAAGGCCATAGTAACATTTTCTTTATCATGGATTGTTTAAGGAACGATTCCTCATTAGAACAAATCTGACGTAGTCTCAGAAATTGTGCTTTCGGGATTCCCTTAACCAGGGATCTTGGGTGTGCGCAGTTGGCCTTAAGGAAGGAGTTATGGGAGTTGGCTTTACGGTAGAGATCCGTTTGAATATTACAGTCCATATCGAAATACATACATACATTTAAATAATTGATGTGATGTCTGTCAGATTGATACGTAAATTTTATTTGGTAAATATTATGTAAATATTATGTGACGTTAAGTTAGGTTAAAGTCACATTTCAAGTGACTTAACAGAGCTCTGTGCATCTGGGCCTAAAACCTATATTCACTAAGCGGTGCTATGTGCAGTGCCACCGACGTGGAGTGGAGCTGGGACAACAGCTAGCCAATCGTAGAAGTGCCCACCCCCCCTACAACTCAGCAATTGGGGTCACAGGTCAGGACTGCAGTCACGAGCCCAGTGAAAGCTGTTGGCAGTCCTATCTCTGCTATAAAACATATCCCAGCCAAGTGAATTGCATGTAAGCGGTCTTCTTGCAAAAAAATAAATGTATCTCATGGCTTAGCCTTGCCTATTAAATATGGCCCATACTTACTAACTTCTTCGGGTTTTTTTTGCAACCAGTTGGGAAGAATCAAGCGTCAGCAGAAGAAAGAGCAATCCTCTTTTTATATTCTCAAGGGTGCGTTTACTAGGACGTAATAACTACTATCAATCACTTGCAGCTGTGTGTGATCTAAAAATGGTATTTGCCGCTAGTCAATAAATCCTCATTTCACCTAAGAAAGGATACATCTAAAATGGTCCCACTAACATATGGGATTGAGCTATGGCCCTTATTTTCCATCCCTCCCACCACTGCCATAATTATTGGCTTTAAGAAAAACTTTAAACACATGCATCCATGACCAGCTTAAATGCCAATTTATGTAACCAACATTATAAGGGATACACTAAGGATGGAGAGCTGTGGTTTAAATATGTTGCACAATTCACCCCTCACTTCCTCTGTGAAATAACCGTGCTGTACTGCTGAGTATTGATAGAAATGTCAGCCCCCCAAAAGCCTGGTTGAAGATACAGATGTAGCCAGACTACCTGTCCTTGTGACCTCTGAGAAACATGCGGAGACCTGTGGCCACAAGGACTATAAGCCCGGAAGTATTAACGCTGCAGAGTTCCATGCTTTTTCAATGGGACCCTGCAACATTTAGGCCAGGTCCCTGCTGGCTACGGCAGCGCCCCCTGTGGCGGACGCTGCAGGGGCAAGAGCCGCCCCACAATGGGGCCGGGCCCGCTGAGAGGGGGGGGGGGGGCGCCGCGCTGTGCAGAGAGAAACTCCTGCTCTCAAGAAAATTGAGAGCAGGAGTCACGATGGAGCGCTAGGCCACGCCCCCGGCAGTTCAGCCAATGAGGGCGAACCTGCCGGGTGACGTCACGGCTGCGCCCCCGTCACGCCCACTCCTGTCTTTCCCTCTGCAGCTCTCTGCAGACCGGGGGACTCGGCTGCACGCGCCGCCTGCCTCGCAGACGCGCGTGCAGCAGGGCCGCAGCCTTACCCTTTGCTTGAGGTATCCTGCAGGGAGAGAGCCCCATTTTAAGGGCATTGACATCATCCAGGGGGAGGGAAATACAGCCCTGCATCTCTTACTTTCAGACAGCAGGCAGAAGCGGCTGCAGGCGGGGACAGCTGCGCAGATCTTCTGAAAGGGGAGTAGCGGTAATCTCTCCCTAGAGTGGCCCAAAAAGGATTAACTCTGCGGGGTCCCATTCAGAAGCATGGAACCCTGCAGCACTAATCCTTCTGGGCAGCTTACTGTCAACGGGGCTGGAGATCTGTAGCCACAGTGCTTCCACACGGCAGCTGCATCGGTACAGTGAAAATCGTGGCACCGAGGACAGTAAGTATGTCCCGTTGTGGTTGGTTTAGTGTATACTAAAAGGCAATAGACAATCCATTAGTATATCGAGAGCTTCCCTGTTCGTTCATTAGGGGTCTTAGAGGTAAATAGTGCAGCCGCTTTTGATTTCAGTTCTGGGGACCCCCTGCTCACCTTTATAAATCTGAAGGTGATGCTGATATCTGACTTCTGTTTAAAGGTCCCGTAGCTCACGGGCCAATAGGAAGTCTCAGGGGATGATGTCCCGGCAACCTATTGGTTGAACGTTGGAGGGTTTTTGCCCCCTTATTTTTTTAACCTACCATAACTTATTTAGTGTGTGAAAAACCAATATAACCATCCTCCCACAGAGGAGAACCAAAAGTCCCTGGGACACTTAACCCCTTCTTCACCCTCCCCTGGGGTACCTTAACCCCTTCTCCAACCACCCCTGGGGTGCTTACTCCCCTTGCACTTAACCCCTTCCTCTCTTCCCCCTTGGGACCTTAAACCCCTCATTCTCTCTGCCCCTTGGGACCCTTAACCACTTCTGCTAACTCCACTGGGACTCTGACCCCCTTCCCCCCCCTTCCATGTATGCACATCACCCTTTCTCACCTACACTGCTTCCATCACTCTCACCCTTTATGAAATAGGTTAAAAATCAATTAAAACAGATTTTTCGACTTTATTGTCGAAAATTCTATTTATATATTTTTAACATTGTATAATTGAAAAGTGTTATTAAATGGATGGAGTATCTCGGGATGAGGTGTGGATGCTAAGGTGATGGGAGCAGTGTAGATGAGAAAAGGGGAAGTGCAGACATGGACAAGGTTTGGGAATGAAGGTCTCTTTGTCCTAGTAAATCTAAAGAAAATGTATTTATTTTGAGAACACATTTTATTTAGATTTAGTACAATATTTTCTCTTTTATTTTAACAAATCTATCGCAATATATATTGTTATCGCGATACAATTCTTAATTGTCGTTATCGTGGTGAGAATCTTGATATCACCTAACTCTAGTGTGTGCTTTTGAGCTTAATGAGGCATTCATCTTCTCTTCTAACTTCAGTAAGGCCAACAATATTCCTATCCCAGTCCTGGGTTTATTATAGAAAGCTTTGAATGTTGCGCAGTTTGTGTTGTTTTGATATCTAGTATCAAATTGTTTAGATGCGATGCTATAGTGATATGAGAAATCCAACGTTGGATTCCATAGATTAATTTATATATAGCAGGCAGACATGTCCAGCACTGATCCGACATCAGATTGATTTTATTTGTTTTTGTTTTTTTTATAATAGGAGTAATGTGGAGAGGGTAATACATTTGTGTATAGATTTTTATAGTTTTAAATTAATTTTTGATGAACAATTTATGTTGTAGTTTATTTATATGGGGACAGAAAGAGTGCCCCTATCAGTTTCCTTTTTTATTAATATCCCATTTAATCTTTTCAAGTTTGTCTTGCAGTGCTGCTTCACTGGAGAGAGTCCGGTAGTAGTAGGTAGCCAGATTTTGTTTAACCTCTGGGGATTTTTAGCACCCTCTGCCTTCAGCCTGTGACAGTGAGGGGGTAACCAGGCTTACTAATAAAGGTTAGGCCTACTTTGTTGCCCCTGAGCTGTGTTCGGGAGTCCTAGAGTGTCAGCTCTTGAACCTGCCTGTTGTACATGTACTGCTATGCAATGTATGTAAAATGTGCAACCATGAGGATACGGGGGCAGGGGCAAGGGCAAGGTATTCCCAGAACAGTACAGGGGATGCGCAGTTCATGCCCAGATAACCCGGGCCATGGTATAAGGGGTCCAGGGGAGTACTCCAGTCAGATATAATACTGTGAAGCTTTTATTAAAATAAAAAGTCTACATTTGCAGAGAGTAAGGGATATGGTTAGTGGGGATTAAACAGCCCAGGTTTTCACTTTATCCCTCACACCAATAGACTTAGGACATTTTAATAAGGAAATGTATAAAGTATATTTTATTAAACTGATGGGGTTAAAATGTAGTATGCTCATACGTTGTAACATATGCTGGGTCCTTTTACTGCAGTACTCCACAGGGGGTGGTGCCAGTAAGTCTGTCCTAAGTCCATAGATCAAAGTGACACCTGTTACCAGGAGTTTGAGCAGCCATATGTGCAGGATGGCTGAGTAAAGTGCCAAGTCCTGGGATGATTACAGGCCATCCTGGCAAGTGGTCACCTCCCTTGACTGAGAGGCACCTGAGCTCTGCATGACAAGTAGGCAAGATGGCGATTTTCGCACATGCCCCTTTGCTATGCTGAAGCTCAGGTGCCAGGCGTCGCAAGACTGGCAAACGTTAATGGCTAGCAGTAAAGTTCCCCCGCTTGTGGGTTGTCAGTAATGCTGTTGGAACTGACTTTGCAAATGTTATAAAAAAGTTAGTAGCCAGCCCAGGGGGGGATTCCAAGACAGATCCAATTTGTGACTCCAAGCCCAAAGGAGCCTTGCGGAGCTAGCAAGGAAACGGCTGCAGGACTGCAGAGCAGAATATTTTCTACGTCCTACTTTCAGCACCATTTTCAACGGACCTGTTAAAGACTTTTTTTCGGTCAAGGAAGTTTAGTTTTTTCAGCCCAAAACCCCAGCAAGTGTGTTTTCTCCTGTATTATTGTAATTCACTGTGTGTATGTCTGTGTCCAAGAAGTAAACGCAATTTATTTTACATTTGATTTTGCTCAATGGTATGATCCCAGGATAAAGGTGTAAGTACCTCGTCTCCCATGACAATGCCTTCTTCCTGAACGCTGGCAAGCCCAGGGACATTCCAGCCTGCCGAGAATGAGGGCAACTGATTTTTGGTGTTTTTTATATTTGGGGGTTGAGGCCTTACTTGCCTTGCCAGCCTCATTTACATGTTGGTTAGTACATTTCCCACTTTAGCCGGGTATATTGTTCAACCTTTCATAGTATGGTTAAATCTGCCAGCACAAGTGCCACTATACGTCTTCCTGAATTCCCGTTGCTACCTTTCTGCCACCTTGAGGCATTGAGATAAGGATTTGAGGGAAGGATATATACATTTTTTTTATTTTATATTTAGTATAACTTTTATAATTTGTTGCAGCACCACCATCTGTATTTGTTTTTATGTTTTAGCTACTCTAGTGGAGTTCTCTATCTTGAGCAGCTTCTGTTGTTAGGTGATGTTCTTACACTGGATTCTCCATTTGTGCATAATATCACTTATGTCATATTTTCATTTAATTGTTTTATTGGACGATAAACTTAAATTACATGGTTTAAGGATTCAACTTCAAACCAAACACACGCGTTTTTCAATATAATTTTTTTTATTCTGTTGCCTCCAAATTAGTTATTGGAGCCCAGTGCGGGCTAAATGTTACAATGATAAAGCTGGAGATTAAAAGAAAATAATGATTTTAATTGTTACGTATAGCAGGGCATGCTTAGTAGGCAATATACTAACACTCATATGCTCCTGGGGGAGGGGCTGATTTAAAAGCAACAGGAACATATTGAAATATATGTTTGTTTTTTTGTAGCGCCAACAATGTGTACAGAGCTTTATCAAAAATACATGGAATTGTATGCAACAAATAAACAAGCACAACATAAGAAAGGGAATCCCTGCCCTGGAGACATGACTATCGAACTACATATTTGCCTTGCTGTTTGAGATCAGTTTAGCATGGGTCTGGTCCTGTTTGTTTTTGGTAGTATGTTCAGGTGAAAAATATGGTCATTAAATTATATTGGTAGAACAATTTAATTAACAGATACAGTTTATGAACTAACTAACAAGCTGTACCTGATGTAATATACGCCGATCTAGGTGATCTGAATAGTTATTAATTAAAAAGGAGTCTTTGTTTTAACCCCTCCCTGTTACACCATACTGTCTCTTGTACCCTCTTCCCCACCTTACTCTCTTCTCCACCATGCCCTGCTCCTCTTTGCACTCTTGCCTCCCCTCTCTTTGCACTCCCTGCCGTACTGCTCCTCTCTGTGTACACTACACTCCCTCCTCTCCTACTCATCTCATGCTTGCCCTGCCCACTTTTAAATTGCAAGTCCTGAGAGGCAGCTGTGAATGACCAGTCTATTAAGACTTCTTCCTCATATTAGAGAGGTAAAGATAACATTCGCAGAGCTAGTGTTAGGACTTGCAGAAAAAGAGGACATACCTTGACATGGTGTGCAAGCTCACAATGCTTTGGCCAAAGAATTTAACTAAGCGACCCTGACTTATCGGAAAAGAACAGAGACGCATTTAACGATATGATTTGTCATGTTGGCTGTAGTATTGGGGTTCTCTGTCTATTTTTCATCTCATCTTTCACTTCCTCTCCTTGATGTATCTGTTTCCTCTTTCTTCTTACCTTGCTGTCTCTCCTTCCCTCTCTTTGCACTCCCTCTTGCCCCATGTGCACACTGCTCTCTATTCCCTTCTCCGTGCCATCACTCAGTCTCCTCTCCTTGCTGTCTCTCTGTCCCTTCTTCCCTCCTTGCGGTCTCTCGTCCCCTCCCTCCTCCATCATGCCCTGCTCCTCTTTGCACTCTCTCCTCCCCTTTCTTTACATTCTCTGCCTTACTGTGCCTGGTCCTCTGTGTGCACACTACAGTCCATCCTACTCATCTCATCTGTCTCCTCATCTCCTTGCTGTCTCTCTGTTTCCTCCTACTACTCACTTTGCTGGCTCTCCTCTCTTTGCACCCTTTCATCCCCCATCTGCACACTGCTCTCCATGCCATTCACAGAGGGGTAGGGATGTGCAGTCTCATTGGTTGCCCCTTGATGAGTAATAAACTGCTCAGCCTATCACAGAGGTAGGAGAAATGTGAAGCCTCACTGGCTATTTCTGGATGAGTGACAGGCCGTTCACCCATTCACAGATAGGGATGTGCAGACATCCTTAGAGTATGATATGAAGAGAGATTTCTAGGGGTAGAAAATGAAAGATGCAATCCCACATTTAGAATAGAGACTTTAAGGGGCCTATGCAGAGAGCTGCGGTAACTGAATTAGCGGCATTTGTTGGCGAAATATGCCTTTAGAAAGGCAGGTAATGGCGAGTTAAAAAAAAGCGCCATTTTTTTTTTTTAAATCTCGCCGCGCGGGTGGCGAGAACCTAAATCTCGCCAGGTTTCAAAAGTGCCGTATTCAGAAAGGCGCGATCGCCATCTAGCGGCTGATCGCGCCATTAAAATGGAGAAAAATTCAACAATTAGCTCCGCCAACAAAAGTTGGCAGGAAGCTGGAGCTCGGCGGCCAGAGGGAGAAGAAGAAAAAAAACCGCGCTTTTTTTAAAACATGTTTCACCAGCGCGCATCTCGCCGGTTGAAACTCTCCATATGCAGACATGATTTTAAATGCAGTTTTAGGACCTTTCTGCATATGGAGATAAAATCACGCCAAAAAAGGTACTATTTATTAACATCTCCAATTAATTCCACCGCTGCTCTCTGCATAGGCCCCTAAATGTGGGTGTCTTGTTTACCCCACATCAGTAATAAGACATAAGTCAGCGAATGCCACCTAATACTTTCGACTACTTATGTTCTTTAAACTTGCTGGTTAAAGTTTAAAAAGTAATTGAAAAATACTGGGGCTTGTGCAGAAACGCACAGTAAAGCTTGTTTTGATGCTCTGCACAAAATGTTGCTGTATAATTGTGTCATATGTACTAAACTTATTGCTAAAAAATTGTTACATCTGGTGTAGATGAAGTTAACGACACCTCAGACATGGCAGATTTGTTACCCAGATTGAAAGGAGAAAAAGTACTGCACAGAAGTGCATCATTTGAAAGATCTCATTGCAATCTTTGGGCATCATGTAGTAAGCGGTGGAAATGCAATTCTCGCCAGCTTCCCGCCAAAAATGCCTAACCCTATTCAGTAAGGGGCGAGAAAGTGGCGAGAATCAAAAAAGCCAGTTTTTTTGGAGTTTTTTTTTCCCGCCAGTGGCGAGGCGAGAAGGCACCTTCCGCCTAAAATATACACATTTTCCGCCACGCTGTATTCTAGTAGTGGCGAGTAGCTTAGCGGTGCTATTCGCCACTCTAGAATGGCGTTTTTATGGCGAATCAGCCACGCAAGAAAAAGTTGGCAAGTTGATGGTGAGAGGCTGCTGATGAGTGGCGGATCGGCACTTAGAAAATATTCTGGCCTTTTTCCTGGCTGGGATTGATGCCGGGGGTCTCCTGAGCTGATACCATTAATACCAGCACCGGACCCCCCCGGCATGCATCCGAGGCAGGAAAAATGCATTTAAAGGCCACTTCATTACCTTAGCGGCTAACCGCTAAGGCAATGAAGGGGTTAAACAGCCGTGCCAGGTTTATTGTGTGTAGCGGGGGTGGGTGAAGGGGGTATTTGGCCCGTGTTGTTTGTTTAGGGCTTGCGGGGGGGGTTGCAGGTGCGCTTAACCCCTTCACGACCGTAGCAGTTAATACGCTACGGTCATGAAGGGGTTAAACGCTCCCGCTACCCACCCGCAAGCCCTAAACAAACCACCGTTGGGGCTAATACCCCCTTCACCCACCCCCGCTACCCACAATAAAAAGAAAACACACACAATAGCCCCACACTAACTAAAGAAATATATATATTATATATATATATATATATATATTACACCAACAACACCTATACCCCCCTAACATACAGTATAGTAATGGGCACAATGACTATTATCCACAAATGGATAATAGTGCATGTGTCCATTTAAATTACATACAGAACAATAAATACATTAAATACATATAGCACTCACCCATGTCCGGCTGCCACGATGAAGGCCATCCTCATCTTTATCCTGCTAATGCCCCATCCGCTTCTGCAAAACCGAAACAAGAATAAAAACATCCAATGTAATGTCCCCTAATCCCTTAATCACCGTAGCGGTTATTAAAACCGCTACAGTCATTAAGGGGTTAACCCACCATCACCCACATACCCTCCCCCACTACCTCCCCATGCCCCGAGGCCTATCCACTCTCACCCACTACCCACAAGGGAGTCCTACCACATACCCTTGGGGCCAATACCCCCTCCCCCCACCCCACCACATACAGTACAATAATGTGCCAAATAACTATTATCCAGATAGGGATAATACATTATTTGGCCATTATTTAACACATTAACTAGCATAGTAAAATAAAGAAAATTCTACTGACCTCATCAATAAGACGGCCCCGTCGCCAGCATCATCCTTGTGGTCCGTTGCCAAAATAATACATGCTGCATAAAATGTAAGCTACATGTAGACGCTGCAAATCAATGTTAACAATACAATATTTCAAATAAATTAGTATTACATCAAAAGAAGTATACTATGTAATCCAATAACGTCACCATCAATCAATTAGCATATATGAATTACATCCAAAAATAATTAAAATAGCATCCATACCAATTACACAATTAACTATAGCAACCGTTAAAGAGAACAAGTTACCATCATACAAAATAGGACACCAACAATTACAATATACAAAAGCAAGCCTCACCATTACCTAAAGTACAGCGTAGAAGCCCAAAAATTACATCTATCTAATTTTAAAATACATTGAACACACATCTATGCATAGCAGCATAGCCACAATCATTTAAAATAGTGCAAAGCAAGCTTTTAAAACACTATCATTTCTTACCCTGTATGTAAATATCTCTCTAGACATACATACATACATACATACATACATACATACAGTGGCAAGAAATGATGAACAATAAAAAAAAACATGTAAAAAGCAACAAAAAACACAGTTACATTAAATACATTTCTTTAGTTCACTTACCATTACTTGACCCACTCACCGACTCCCGTTGAACAGCTTACTCACGAACCAATCCACGAACAGGAACCCATAAAATAATAAACCAGAAAATAATAAACATTAAAATAATAAAACACGACAATCCAGGGGTCTTCTACTTGTAATCCATCTTCATCTGTATTCTTGTTTCTTCTATCTTCTTCCGGGGTCTTCTTCCCGTCTGCTGCCACGCCCTGGTCTTCTTTCTTCGCCGGAGGTCCTTCCTCCTCGGCGTCTGGCTTCAAAATGAGACGACATAGGCTTTTAAAGGCCTATGACGTCACATTTTCGTCATGCTTTCCACGGCCCTGATTGGGCCGTGAAAAACATGTGTTTTGGCCGATAAAAAAAAAAAAAAGATGACGTCACTTAAAGGCAATGAAAGCATAGCCAATCAGAATGGCTTTGCTTCAATTGCCTTTAAGATGACGTCATTAAAAGAAACATGGCCGCCCTCACATGGTACGGTAGCCAATCAGAGCGTGGGAAGTCTATCCCTACTCTGATTGGTTCTAGTACCATGTGACATGCTTTCAATGACGTCATATCCGTTATTCCCCAAGCCTCTGTCACATGGTCTACTAGAGCCAATCAGAGATGGGTAGTTTTGATCGTCTTTTGTTTGCAAAGAAATGATTTATGGTGTGGGAAAATATTTACATAATATTGTGTAGCATGGATATTGATCTGTAACATAGTTTTCGTTTGGTGGAAAATAGTTTGATATTAATTAATATATTAACCCATCTTACAGTATCTTTGCACAGTTTTTATTATTATTATTATTATTATTATTATTATTATTATTATTATTATGTTAGAGGCTTTGATTGTTTGTCTTGACTTTCATAAGTTATTAGGTGAACAATAATCGATTGTGCTAATTATCTTGCTTCTTGATACTTCATACAAGAGACTCAAGGTTTTAGACAGCACTGCATACACCGCCAGGCTCTAATGTTTGTAGGCTGATTATCTTGGGCGTCCCATGAAAATGACAAGCAGCTGGTCAGGGTGACCTTAGTATTGGAGAACAATTTTCAACAGCAAGCCTGAGCTTTGACAAAATTGAAGGAAGTTTGAATCTCCTTACTGCTGGTTTCTTATGGCTCAGTGAAATATGATCACGTTATGACACACACAAAAAAAAAATATTATGATTTAAACAGTGTAGTAGTGAAGGACTATTTGACCTGAAGTCACTTTAGATTTTGTACTGGTACGACCAGACACAAAACAAGTTATGGTGAGTGAAAAAAGACAAAAAACGTCCACTGTCTAGTATACAGCAAACAATAAATACCACTTATGGGTACATTCACATGTCTCCGGATAAGTCAGCAACCCTGTCTTTCTCCATTATCTCTTGGCATACAGTGCTTCCAATGCAGGGAGGGATTCTGGGTAATGACATGCAAATGAGCCCTCGCAGTGTATTGATATGAGGAATTATTATTTTTTTTGTAATGTAATCTGCCCCCATTGTGACGGATTTCATAGACGAATGTGGAGCAGCCAAGCACAATCTTTACACTGGAATGCTATTACAGAATGTACTTTTACATGCTTGAAGATTAAAGGAAAAAAAGGGTGTGTGCACCGAGCACGCGCATTTTAAGTGATACTTCTTTGTCTTTTGTCACACAAATTGTATTTGTGATGGTGATGTTTTTCATTTAAAAAAACCACAAAGAAGTGTGACTTAGAACGCACGTGCACAGCACTAATATATTTATACTAACTGTGAATTTTATAATTATACACCGTGTGTGTGACTCTGCGTGTGTGTGTGTGTCACTGTCTGTGTGAGTGTGTATCAGCATCGGGATCTCTGGAGATGCGGTTCTCTCGCTCTCTCACTGCCTGGTGTTTCCGGCTCCTCTCCCTGTCAGTGGCGGAAATGCGCAGCAGCCTGTGGTGCGCAAAGGCCCGCGGCCATTAGTGTGCATGCGTGATGGAAGAGAGCGGCGCGCCAATGTAGCGGTACTGCGCATGCGTCGTGGGTCCTGCAAGCTCCTCCTCTGCACATGCGCGATGGGCATATGCTTGGACGCTCGCCTATTAGCAGCATGATGTCACTTTTGTTAAGGGTTTTCGTTACAAGGCAATGCATTTTTTCCCATGAAAGCCCTGTAGGCGCCAGCAAAGAAGTTTTACTTCCAAAATCATATCTGTGTAACCAGCCAAAATTGGTGCCGTTCTGGACCAGATATATTAAATAAAATTGAATTTTCAGCCTCATAATTACTGCCCTGATACATACTGTAGGCTTGGGGACTATGTATAAAGTATTTGCTATAACTGATTTTGTTATAAAAGAGACGTACAGAAATACAGTAGGCAATTTAGTGCATTTCTGTGCGCCAATGTGAAACCAATTTTTATGTGTTGTGCGGTCTGTGCGTCGATTTCTTTTTAACAAAGCAAAAAATTACACAATCGGGTGGAGTTAGTGGGGAGTTTGGATGTTGTATGTGGTGTATACTGTACACATATAGTACGATGGGAGAGGTAAGAGGAGATCCAGGATAGAGCGTTTTTTTACGTATACCAAGAGTAAGGAGAATGTGAAGGAGAGAAGAGGGTGGTCCACAGTATCAAATGCTGCAGAGAGATCTAGTAATATGAGCAGAGTGTAGTAACCTTTGTCTTTGGCAGCATGGAGGTCATTAGGTATTTTAGTGAGAGCTGTTTCAGTGGAGTGAGCAGTGTGGAATCTGGGGCATCATCCAAGAACGAGTCTACAGGGAGAAGATCCGAGATGTTGATGAGCTGCGACAACGTATCATTTAGGAGTAAGAGCAGCTGGATCAATGCAATATCGATTATAAGAAAGTGGCCTTCTCGTCTTCGGGCATGCATTTCAGCAGGAGGACATTTTGAACACACACTTGGAACCATACCTTGAACTCAAACTTTGTAGTAATCTTAGTGTTTGAGATTAGATTGCAACAGATTGACACATTTACGAGCTATGAAGGAAAAACTCCTATTTCTCGTTTAATTAAAGTGTATCTGGTACTTGCTGACATAATACAGTGACAAATGTAGTTAACATCAGTTGGATGTCTACATTGTGCTTCTTGTATAGATCTACACTACAAATTGTGCACATTTTCATGGGGATTGAGCGAGAAATATATACGATATGATGAAAAACGAAAGGGTCCCTTTGTTCCTTAACACTGTGTATGTATGAACATAGCGCACACCATGTAAAGAATTAGAGAACGTGCACCAGATGTAAGAACATGAATAAAGGCGGTCTTTCAGTTCGTTAAAAAAAAAAAAACTCTATATACTGTACATAGCCATACATACATAGTGTCAATTAATGTAAATTTGTCTCTTTCTGTATAAATCCCTTATAAAAGAATTTTTCAATATTGGTTAGTATTGATTGAGACCTTTTAGTCAAAGAAGGTAAAAGTTAACCTCTTCAGTAGTGAAGAGGGCTCTTTGGCATTGCTTGTTTTTCTGTCACTAAGGGTTTTAATTGCCACATTACACTCAAGTTATATCAAGTAACCTTCATATGCTCATTATCCAAGACCTTAAAGCAGCTCCCCAGAAGGACCTTTGGGGGGCGGGGGGGGGAAGGAACTGCTCCTTTAAATTAAAGATGATGTGATTTGTTGTGAGAAAACGAAACAGAATGCATGAGCACTCAGAAATCTCCCCGTGCAAAAGAAATACAGCAAAGATATTTCATCAAAAAAAATTATTTGCTATCTAAAAATATTCAGAAAATATTTATTAACATCTCATCGTAAAATCAATCTGGATAAGGTCTGGAAACTGCATGAAAATAGATATGGGGTCATGTGTGAAACAGGCTGGAAGTATAACTCTAAAAGTACTGTTTACAGTCCATAGATACAAAACACAGGTCCTAGCAGTTGACGAGCACATGCATAAAGTTCTCTAAACAAATATTAACTGAATTTTTCTGTGCCATAGAAACCGTGTTTTTCCTTCAGTCCTTCACCATCCGTACATGGGTAAATAACCCCCAGACATCAAGCAATGTGACTTTCTATTAATTATATAACCAGAGGCATGGCTGCCCAAACTCTTCCTCGCTGTAGATATTCGGTGTATATTTACACAAGTCAAAACTGGTTGTCTACAAGTTCTGTAGAGTTGGAGCTTCCCCTATACACCTCTTTTTGTTGGGCTCTACCGGGCTCTTGCCCTCTCTGGTTTAGAAATAATCACTGTCCTTGTTTAAACCAATACTGTGGGCTTGTCAAGCTGCCAATTCTTGGCTTTTTTGTGCTTGACACGGATTGCCCATATCGGTTGTATCAAGATCGTAGTCTGCAGTACTGGCATGTTTTGAATTTACTGAAGAGCTTATCCAAACGTCCTGACAGACCATACTCTCATGCTGCAGTTTTCAGTCTTGTGACTCAATCGGCGTTTCCTCCACACAAATTGGCTGACACGTGTTTCGCCCCATCTCACTGAGGGCTTCTTCCGGGCTGGACCTTGGGGGGTAGGAACTGGTCCTTGAAGTTAAAGATGATGTGATTGTTACTTTATTCTGAGTTACATTCTTAAGTAACAACCTAAAGAACAGAATGTTTCTGTTGCCTAAATCTATCTTTAGTCTTGCAATGTAATGATGATTAAAGTATATAACTGGATGGATTTTTTTCCTGTAAATTAATATGAATTAAAGTGATGACAAATTGGCTTACAAAACATGGAAGGAACAGACAAATAGGTTAGAACAGTCACTTTTTATAGTGTAAGGGAGAAGGTGTGTTCATCTGGGTTTTGTCACTTCTGGCAGTGCAATGTTCTCAAATTATGGGACTTTGTGAGGATGCAAAGCACAAATTTCCTTATACAAATACTATCTTGTCCAGATGCTGTAGCGATCACTGCGGTAAGATAATGTATAGCACATTTTGTGAATTACTATTTGAATAATGTTAACTGAGGAAGTAATTCCTGGCACCGTTACTGCTCTGCTCTTCAGAATCCTGGTAGCGTTAGAATACGGGAGCTGATAACAATGACAATACGTAATGCAGCATTTTACAGAAACAAAGCAGATACTGCAACATGCTTTAGAAGTTAAGTACTTTTTGGCTGCATTGTGAAGTTCACAGTGTTCTGTGAATATGGTATGCAATGTAATCTTTTCATTATGATATCCTTTACATTTTTTGGAAAGAACAATCCAAACACAGATTTCAACTTGTTCCCGTCAAGCAAAGGCATAGCATATTGCTTCTCTCTCTTTGTTTATTTTTGTTAACCCCTTTGTTTCCTGAGGAATCTGTGATACATTGCAAAACAGGGAATGGATTCATCTAACTATGGAAACTGTGCATGCCCATTTTATTCAAATGGAAATCTGAATAGTAGAGTTAATGGAAAAAATGTGTGGAGTCCCAGCACTCGATGAATACAATAAACGATGGAAGTTTTGAAATCAAGTCTAATATATTTAAAGTAACAGAATTTCAACGTAGTAGTAGAGTTAAAGCAGCAGTCCAAGCTGCCGTTTTTTAAATTTATTTCCCCCCCCTTTAATATGTGCATCAAGACAATCCACACAATGACAAGTAATTAGCTAAGTCGCTGATCAATCCGTTCTCCTTTTGATCGATCGTCGAAGATTTGGCTAGGGGGTTCACTAAATGGCTGTCAGTGCAGCAGAAGAGGACCAAAGATGCAAATTTCTGTGGGCAAGATCATGTGACAAGGTGATCACTAGATATAATTTGTGCACTGCTAGAGAGAGGGCAAGGCACAAAAAGGGGTGTGCCAGAACCTGTTTCAGTAGAGTAAGGGGATGTGACTTTGTAAATGGTTGCTATAGAAACAAAAATTCTTGTTGCATTATAACACATTAAAAATGTCATTCAGAAGTGTTTAAAAAAAAGGCTACAAGTATTTTCTCATAGTACAGAACTGATTTTTTTTATTTTTTTTAAACCCACATATGTAGGATATTGCTTGGTCTGCAGCTTTAAGTCCAAATGGCCACTGACTTCAGAGACCTGTATGAGAAAGTACACATTTTGGTTTTAATAAACCGCGCACAAATATGGTGGTCAACATATAAAAAGACTGAAGCTTTTAAAATGGCACCAATTTTATTTTGTAAAAAAAACGCTTAGCATAGCTGTGATCAGTTAAAACATTATACTTCCTCCTACAGATGCAGCATGTCGCACTGTCCCCAGTGATCAGCCAACATATCTTAGTACTGCATAACCCAGATTGTCACAGAGTTTTAATAGGATTCACTGGCAATTAATGGCACAATATATTGTGATGTATCCCATCATATCACACCACAAAACACAATAAAGCTGGCTACGGTATGTACATGTTGGGTATTATCTATAAAACACATGTACAGACACAACCTGTCTTGGGTAGAAAATCCTTTAATAACAGAATAAGTAAATAAAAAATTACACTCACAAGTATACACACACAGTCACACATTGTATGATACACACACAGTCACACATTGATAGCTTTGTGCTTTCTCTGTGTAATGCCGGCCACGCTGCTTGTATTGATCAAGATGTGGGTAACCG
The DNA here is from genome assembly GCF_040206685.1 of Ascaphus truei. NCBI lineage: Eukaryota > Metazoa > Chordata > Amphibia > Anura > Ascaphidae > Ascaphus > Ascaphus truei. Next base: position 196,317,660 of record NC_134483.1, on the reverse strand, counting down.
GTGCATCAAAAAATTCAAGTCCCAATAATAAATGATACATTCTTCCATTAGGATCACTCCAATGTTATAGTGAGCAGCAATAATAATACACCTTGATAAAGTGCGCAAGGCCCGAAACGCGTAGGTGTGCGTTTTCTGTGTTATCCAGGGGTTATGTTTGATCCCCTTATTTAATAAATGAACCTTTTTGCCACCATGAGCCTCCTCCACTATTTTTAGGCAGTGCACTGCCTTTGTTTACCTATTTTCTGCTTGTATTGATCACCTGGCACACGATCCCTGAATTGATTTTTAGAATCCCTGAGTTATTACAATATAGATCTATCTTACTTCAACTTCTAAAATAGACAAAGTGACAATTGAGTTTTTGGACTTGTTGCTCTTTTGTACAGATACTATCTCAGCCAAATTATCCAAGAAAGACGATGGTTGTAATAGGTAACTAGGCACCCATAGCAACCATTACCCCAAATGGCCTTAAAACATTCCTTATGGTCAGTGGTAATGTATCCGTAGGAATTGTTCTGTGCTTTTCTTTTATAGATACTATCCAATTTTTCACAAGACCAGAAATAATCTTTCCTAAAACAGCATAGGTTGACTAAGGACACTACCTTTTTTTGTGGGACTAGTGTACCACTGAATTTTCTGTTGAGTGCTATCTCTTGTTTTAGTTTTACTTTTAAGACCTGTACATGTTTTCCTCATTTAGGTTACATTTGTAAAGCTATCAAATGTTATCATAAAGCAGCAGTCTCCGTAAACCCCCACCACCTTTTTGTTTTTCAACATTACTAGAAATAAGGTCCCCTCGAGCTGATCTGTTGTCCCCGACATCTGGAGACTCCCAGGTTCCTGAGAGAAGCGTATCTCAATGTCTGTGGGCCATTGTGACATAACACATTCCTGCATGCACGTTTAAAAGTGCAATTCTTATATGACATTATATAATCATATACGAATTGCACTTTAAAATGTGCAATTATAAACGTGTATGTGTGTGTGTGCGCGAGAATATCACTGTCCTCTGGGTGCTGGAATAGGGCAGCTATGACACTTTCCAACGCACAGAGAGGTAATCTCCCTAGAGGACCCAGCAGCAGCTGCTGCCTAATTGAGCAGACTGAACAAGGAAGTGTTTTAAAAGACAGACTGAAATCTGCCATGCTGAGAAGCTGACTGCTGTCCCAAAGAGAAGGGGACAGAGAAGAGTTCTCTTCGGCAAGGAAATCTGGCACCGCCCCCTAGGCCCACTGGACGGTGGTCGCGGAGCCTGCTGGGACTGCCTGGGTTGTTAATCCCAGGAAGAAGAAAGGACGAGAGACTGTGCTGAAGCGGGGATGTCCTATCCTTAATATTGGACTTACAGAGGAGAGATTCTCTGAGCTCTCGTGGAGCCGAGCTCCCCTAGGAAGGATGGCCGCGAGGCCACGCTGAAGCGGGGACCTCTGCTCAAAACACTGGACTAACAGATAATCGAAACCCTTTATTGCTTTGTACATAAACTTTGTGTTCAGCCATAATAGTACCTGTTTGGGGTGGTATTCTGTTTTTGCTGTCCTTCCGGGTAGCAAGGGTTAAAGCTACCGTTTAGTTAGTTTTCCATAAAAGGGAATAGGTGTTATTTTTATGTTTTGTTTTGACTTAAAGGGACGGTGGACCTGTTGGTGTATGATTTAATCCTGTAAATAAACCCCCTCATATAAGAATTGCACTTTTAAACGTGCTTGCAGGAATGTGTTATGTCACAATGGCCCACAGACATTGTGGTTTCAGAGCCATGTGATCGCTCTTACAATTGATCCATCCCCCACTAACGTGAACAGAAGAGGAAGCTACCCTATTTCATGTTTTTATTTCAGGTCACAACTGTGGCTCTCAGAAAACCATAGGATTAGCAGCAAGAATAACAAAAACCTGCAAAGGAACATGTTACATTATATGGGAACATATAGATGCAGCAGTTTTTTCTAGCGAGGTACAGTATAACAGTAACAATTTTGTCAGAAAACTTGGTTTTCAAGATTTCCATTTGCAATTATTAGCAATCTGATTTCCAATAAATGTATCAACAAAATCTTCTGGACATAAAGTAATGAGCTGGTTCATTCATAGCTACCTCTGGATAAGGGCACGCATAAAATATAAGCAGTATTATTCATTTACTGCCCTAAAGTAAGAAAAACATCACACTAAGTAACTGTTATTTTGCCAGTTGATCATAATTGAAAGCGGAAATCTGCATCTCGTGGAATCTACGCATATCTCAGGAACGTGGGAGTCTCCAGATGTCTCTATATTTCTATATATTTCTCTAAGGATGTCTGCACATCCCTCTGTGATAGGCTGAACTGCCTGTCACTCACCGAGAGACAGCCTGTGAGGATGCACATCCTGTGTAATGAGACTGCACATTGGCTGTTTAACATCTTAGGTGTATCATATGAAGTGTCTTTGGAGTTGAAATTGGAGCTGAATTGGAAGTATCCCATTTCACACACTCAATTCTCCTCCTCACTTTTAAGGATTTACACTCCTCTGCCCCTCCTTATATCTCAGCCCTAATTCCTCGCTATACACCATCCCGACTCTTGCGTTGCTCAAGGATGTATTCTCTCTACCCCTTTTTTGTCTAAAGCTCTCTCCCGCCTTAAACCTTTCTCACTGACTTCCCCACACCTCTGGAATACCTTTCCCTTCAATATCCAACTAGCACCCTCTCTATCTACCTTTAATGTCTAAAGCGCTTATTCCCGTTATTTGTATTTGTTATTTATATTATTATGTCACATGTATTACTGCTGTGAAGCGCAATGTGCATTAATGGCGCTATGTAAATAAAGATATACATACATACAATAAAGAATACAAGAATTTGACTCTTGCACATTATCATCAATTCTGCAAATGTGAGAACTTGGCTTTCTAAAGGCTCTGACTGTTTTTACACCTAAAGACTAACTTCCTAAGCTGCTATTTACCCTTCAGTGCTACACTGCCTTAGCAGGCCTGATTTATATATGCTCTTTCAACGCTGCTTCTTCTCCTCCATTACCTGAAAACTTTTTCCTCCTACTTCTCTTCCTGCATTGTGCCCTCCCTATTGCTATTCTGTTTGCTGTTTCCTCACTCCTTTGTAAACTTTTCTGTTTTCTCAAACTTCCCCACTCTTCTCCTAGCCACATTTTTTCCTCTCTCCTCCCCTCCACCTATGCTTGTACCATACACTACACCACTATGTACACAGCTTTCCCAACAACTTCTACTCCCTTAAATAGAAAGCACCCACACAAATCCTCTTCTCACCTTCTCTCTCTCCTCTTCCCCCCTCCCCCCCCCCCCCGGGATATCTCTCCTAATCCTGGACCCAGACATATGCATAGCTGCTCTCGCCTACACCTCCCTGCCACCTCTTTTCCTGCTAATGGTGTTAACCCATCTAATTTAATACAGACCAACCTTAAAACTCAGGCCTCAAAAGAAGCATCCTAATAGCCTGCACTCATGGCTACTATGCCACCCCCACCCCCAATCACTCCTATCAGCCATTGTAGCCAACCACTGCCAGCTACGGTCTCTGTAAATTTCCCTACATACCACTTAGATTGTAAGCTCTCCGGGGCAGGGATTTTTCTATTGTCTGCCTTTGCTGCGCTTATTGTATTATAATCCCCTGTACTGTATTGTCTTTGTAAAGCACTGAGTACACTGATGGTGCCATATAAATAAAGATATACAAACATACATCCCTCCCCCTCTGTAATAGACTGGACAGTCTCTCATTCATCTAGGATACTGGGGGAGGGGATTTTAATGGAAGTGGTGATGAAGGGGAGGAGAGACAGCAAGGGGGAGACAGAGAGACAGCAAGAAGAGGAGGAGACAGATGATAAGGAGGAGGGAATGGAGAGCAGTGTGCACATAGGGCAGGAGGGAGTGCAAAGAGAGGGGAGGAGAGACCGCAAGGTCAGTAGGAAGAGGAAACAGAGAGACAGCAAGGAGAGGAGACAGATAAGTAGGAGAGGAGGGAGTGTAGTGTGCATAGAGATGAGCAGACACAGTAAGGCAGGGAGTGCAAAGAGGAGCAGGGCATGGTGGAGGAGAGAGTAAGACGGGGAAGAGGGGACAACGACTGAGCTGAGGATTGATCCATCTGAGCTGTAGCAGGAATATCCTTTAAACCTGACCTGTTGGTGGCCCTTGAGGACTGAAGTTGGCCACCCCTGCTCTACACCATTCAGTTTACAGCCTACTCTTGGTGCTTGAGGCAGGGAAAGTGAGCCCACAAAGCAGACACTTTGAAAGTTAAACTAGGTTCCTCGCTTCAATTATCATTGAACATTCGTTCTCCCAGGATTACACATCAACCTTCCAATTTGAATTTTGTGAAATGTGATTTTTGGTTAATCACCTCAAAATAATCTGCCATGTTTCAGCTTTTAAAGTTTAATATTTGCACATTGGTATTTGGAAGCACTGCTGTTCCAAGTCCAGGAATACTTAGTGGCACACTTATCAAGTGCTGGTACGGGTTATTACACAACGTTCCAGCATGAACTCCCATTGAAGTCAATAGATGCGATAACCAATACCGGCCCTCGATGAATGGGCCCCTTAGTGAGAGCAGGTATTCTGGGAGACGTCTTGTGGCTCCGGTCGTATGGTTATCACTATTTATAGATTGAAAAGAAAAACATTTGCTTAATGAGGTCATTATCATAAGAGAATCCATAGCATGTGTTAGCATGACTCCTAGAGTTTTCCTTCCGTCTAGCATAATGTTATAGACTTTTAATTAATATATCTGTAATCATTATAATATGGTTCCATAAGACTCATAATGCCTGTAATCTCATATCAACATGTCTAAAGCCATAGAAGCAGACTTCATCTATTCACTTTCATTCATTTGGATGGTAGAAGTTAGTGTATCCTTAACTATGCATTATTGTCTTCTAATTATATTGAATTGTACCCAACCACCTTGTTTAATATGTTGAGAAGCAGGAAAATGCAGTTAATAATGTAGTAACTGGACTTATATTGAAGTTAATGTCTCGTCCTTATGTACTAGCATGCTTCTTACCACATTGAATTGGGGCATAGGAGATAGACATTTTGAATATATCTTTCAATGACAATTTATTAAGGTACTTTTGACCAGTTTTGCCTTTTTGTGCATCAAGTGAGTGATGTGGGGTGTGTGTTTTTTGGAGTTTTTCTTGGAGGCGAGATATGTAGTTGCTGGTTTATGGCAGGATGCATCAAGTTCTGCATCTCCGACCTATCATTTGATTCCCCCCCCCTTTTTTTTATAGCTCTTAAAACCTTTGCCAATAGTTTTTTTTTGGTGCAAAGAATGATTACAACACTAAAGGATTACTCTTGGCTAACGTTCAATGTCTGTTGTCAGAACCTTGACTAACCAGCTTTAACATTTGATGCATCTGCAAGAGAAAATAACTTTTATTGAGACACGTGTCTTTAGCATTATTCATTTGACCACCGCTGTGTAAAGGGGATAGCAGCACATTGCATAGTGTTAACAGCTATACAGTACTTACTGGGACTTCTAACTGTGAAGTGGTTAAGATTGCAGATAATTATAGAATGGTCAATACATTCATAGTGCTAAACAAGACTGATAAGTATTTCAGATGTTTTACATAACTGGCGTTTAGTTTTCCTATGATTGTCAGCTGAGTGTTTTGTTTTGCACTAAAAAAAGACCAACAAGTTCTAAATCAATACTCTAAATATAACGAGGTGGAAAAATGCCTTTCATTATAAGTTGCGGAAATATGATCAGCATTTTTCCTTTACGTGAAGATAACATGTTTGTCTACTTGCTAAAATTGCTTCACAGTTGACTTGGTTTGTTGCAGTACTGGAAATGTACAGGCCTAGCGGTTCCAGTTACCTGATTTAATCTCCCCTTATTAAGGTTTTGGTAGCAGTGCATTGAAATCACTTACCCAGGAAATACACTCTAAAAATAAAATGGGTATTTACAAACCTAACTAAAAACCTAAATGAGAAAGCGCTAGATCTGTAATAAGTGCAGCAAATAAATAAACAAACAGTGTTCGTGCCAACAAATGAATAAGTGCACAGGTGATAATAACCTATAAATTAATATACCCACTAATGACCTGGATAAAGAATAATCAGCTGGGTGGAGCTGCCTAGGGGATTTCAATTACAAATGTCTCTATAAACTTGTCACATGGAAAACAGTAAAAACAAAAAGCAATCCCCGGCACTTGGGATTGCTTTTTGTTTTTGCTGTAAAAAAATGGGTATGTTTAATTATAACGTAACATTTTTAATGCAGGAGTCCATGCTGATCAATATTCTGTACGAGAGCTCTTCTTGCCGTTTCCAACACTTCTTTTGTTTTTAAAATGGTGTGTTCCGTTCAGGAGATCTAGGCATTTGAAAAGTTACGTATTTGGGAGGTTAAAATTAAGCTCTCCCCGGTGCAGTCTAACGGTTACCTTGGTAACCTCAGAAGCTAGAGATGGGAAAAAAAATCATGATTTTTAACACTAAAAAAAAAAGAACAGAACAGGGTCATGGGGCAAGATACAAACATTATACACATTAAACTCATAAAGGCTTCCCCCAGCAGCATTGTTTTACATATGCATGAGCTAAATGTTATATGGAAATGTTTTTGTGTTCCTGCAATTGTTTGGAGTTGGTTGTTATCCTCTGTCCCTCACACGTCTCTCTCTTTGTTACACCTCATAAACGTAATTGACCGAGCATTCAAATAAGTCATATTTGGGGGTTCTGGGTCAGACACTGAAGAGAAAATAATTGCATTTAAATGTGATCAATGACTCAAACTGAATTGGGACATCTTCGCTTTTGGGGCCCGGAGCAACTGCTTATTTATGTCTTGGCACCACCTGTCCATCGCTACTTGAGATGCTATCTCATCATCACGTCTTTCATACTTTGCCAGCATTAGTTGATAGAATATTTTCATACAAATATATAGCAGCGAGGTTGATGGCTTTTATGCACGGATGTATATAATTCTGACAAAGACATTGCTGTGTAAGCATATATCACAACGGTGACCGATAGAAAATTGATATTAACTTAAGTGCATTTTTCACAGTTCCTCAATCATTTATGTACTGCAAAATATATACTACAGTGGAGAAACTGTCACTTAGTATATTTGTTTGACAACATGAGTACGGTAGTAAAAGTAAATGCACCTTTAAATCACAGTTTGTCAGGAGCTTGGAAGGATTAACTTCTCCGTCTTGCAGTTACTGCCATTGCATGAAGAGCTGCAGAATGACCTTGAGCATCATTGTCTGACAGAGGTCATGTGCATATCTGTTGATGAAACATTAACGGTATCAGCATCCTATTGTCTAAACACAAATGTCACTGTGGACTTTTAGGATGTGTCAGATTCCCATAACATGCTACAATGTCATGACCTTCGACCGTGTTATTTTAGTAAGACATATTTTCTTATAATTCAGCTGTTGCACAGAAGTTCTTAACAGTACTGTAAAATTAGCATTTGTGTGGTACGAAGGTTTGCATTTCAAAATAGAAATGCATTTATTTATTTGCTGCAAATGTCAGTATTAGTGATTTAAACGAAGTGAAGAGCCCGGACGAACAGGCTTCGGAGAGCACAGCCCAAGAAGCAAAAAACGGGAACCAGACCAAAGTGCCAGCAAAATAAGGTAGGTCTAGTCTTTATCATGACTCATCCACAACATAGGAGTTGTACACGGACAGTCCTCTTACGCGTTTCGCGCACCAGGCGCTTTATCAAAGAGTAACTAACCTTAGAAGAAGTAGTTAATTCTACGAAACTAGTTGGATGTAACATTCTATTGCCTTATATCTGCTTACATTGGCCTTTGTCTATGTATTGGCCTGTCCTGTTTTTATTTCATCCTGTGTGCTGTTTTGGACACTTGTGAGAGACTTTGTAAGACTGTTCAAACTTCCCTATTGAATCCACCACTGCTGCATCGTGGCACGCTGAGGGCACCCCAGCAAGCTGCGTTTTAACCTCTGTGCAGAGGATACACCTGCCGAGGTACAGGAGCAGCTTCATATGGGCCAGGAAGCAGGAGCGATTTCACCGAGCCCCAGTACCAGCTGCTGAACCTGGCTGCATGAAGGGAAATCCCCTTGGGAGTGAAAAGACTGACGCCCTGCCCCAGAATCAACTGAGCTGCAGCAGCAGAGGGAAGCAAGCACCTGAATCTACAGCTAACAGCCGCCGAGTGGTAAACAGTGTGATACACACTACATGCCTTTTACCAACTTTTTTCATGTACGCAGATATATTACCCCCTTTTTAATTCTATAATATATTGTTGAATTTGCTTCACTATTTGGCGTTGTGCGCTGTTTTCTTTTGTTTCCATTCTCTTAGTGTGTGTGGGGTGCTGAGCCACCCCTGCGTTTACAGCTGCAGACGCCATTATCCCCAACACGGTTATGTGGCACTTATTATTTAATGTTTAATTATCTCACTGTGGGAGTTGTGGTTTAATTTTTTATAAATTTTTTATCACTAAATTGATGGTATAGTCACTGCACTGTATATATATATACATTTAAACTTTATAGGTAGTTAGGTAGTAGCGCACAGTTTTGTTTTTTGTGTATACTATATATGTGTCCAGGAAGTACCCGCCACACCTCCGCAGTAACTCCCGAGCCAATGAGAATCATCGGCAGCCGAAACCCAGGTGATGATATTTTCATTCTGAACAACCATAGAAACTCCGGTATTGACGCAATTGCGGCCCAAGAGTCTTTCAAAGCATAGCAAAGCAATGTGTTGCAGATCATTCTGAGAGCGAATGGGTTAATGTCACTGGTTTATTTGTTTGTAGAAGTAAATGCTCACAACAAGTGAAGTGGATATCCGGAAAGCATCTGAAATTTTGACCTTTTTGGACCAATAATATTTTAACAGTCCTTCATGTTAAAGCTGCAGTCCAAGCAATATCATACATGTGTATTTTTTTATTTTTTTTTAAAGAAATCAGTTCTGTACTATGAGAAAATACTTGTAGCATTTCTTTTAAAAAAAACAACTCTGAATGAAATTTTTAATTGTTAATGTATTATAATGTAACAAACATTTTTTGTTTCTATAGCAACCATTTACAAAGTCACATCCCCTTCCTCTTCTGAAACAAGCTCTAGCACAACCCCTTTTTGAGCCCTGCGCTCTCTCTAGCAGTGCACTATTGTATCTACTGACTGCCTGGTCACATGACCTTCCCCACAGAACTTTGCATCTTTGGTCCTCTTCTGCTGCATTGACATTTAGTGAACCCCTGAGCTGAATCTTCACCTATTGATCACAGGAGAACTGATCGATCGGAAACTTAGCTAATTGTTTATCATTGTGTGGATTGTATCGATGCACATATTAAAGGGAAAAAACAATTTAAAACTGCAGTTTGAACTGCTGCGTTATAGCTTACCACAGCATAGTAAAAATGGCTATGAATGTGAATTAGATACATTTCATGAACATATACAGTACGTGAATTAAATAAAACAGTCAATTTATTAGTGGGTGAAAAACTTTTGCATAATGCATTTCTTTTACATGGTAACATTTGTTTTTTTTGTTGTTTGCTTTTTAGAAATATACAAGCAGCAGCTTTTTAATATAAACTAAAAAGCATGCCTTGCTCGTGGCAATGTTCTTTAAGTGAGCTCACTTGGATCACTTGTGTATTTAAGATGTAAAGGACTCGCAAATAGTTGTAGTGACAGTTTTACAATGTTGTAATCTCATATTATGATTTATTCATGTATCACGCTGTCAGGCGCTGTCAGTATATATACTGTAATATGGATTGAGAAAAAATATTACAAGGAGTTTATAAAGATCCCTTAAAAAAGTATGCTGATGTTATTTATTCTGTCAATGGGAACTCTGTCTCATGATCAGCACATTGCCATCATGCACACTTATAGATCTCTTGCTTATTCAATGCTCTAACTTGATTGTAAGTCCCTACAGCTAACAATAGGCGCATATAAACCATTGTCAATGAGTCCAGATAGTTCCTGAACAAGAGGAATGTCTAAATGTTTCAGTAAACTCAGTATGTTTGTGTCATAGATATATATATACAGCTCAACCCAATTATAACGCTGTGCTTGGGGTCCAAAGAATAACATCGCGTTATAAGCGGATCGCGTTAGAAATAATGTACAATTGTATGCGTTGAACAATAAAGTATTTAAGATACCAGTAATCGCGTTGTAAAGTATTTATAAATACGAATATTGGGAGCCACGCTTGCATCGCGTTAAAAGCGGATTCGTGTTGTAACGGATCGCGTTATAATGGGGTCGAGCTGTACCTAGCTGAATTTCTGCATTTACAGCTATTGGCCTATATTCACTAAGCTCGGTTAAATCACGACAAATAACGGGTCCTTACCTTAAACAGGGGCTGCTGTTATTTTGCCTGAGCTGACACCTTATTCAATATGGTAATTATATGCAAAACAATGACCGTAATTGAATGCAACAGCATCAGGTTAATGTGATGTTGTTTTGTGAGATGGCAGCGTTATAGTTTTGAAATAATGTTGCGTTATTTAAAGAGGCAATCCACCCATTTGGGTGAAGTAGGGCGTCTCAGGAGCAGAACCCCATTAATCTCAGCTCCGGGGATCCCTACTTCCGGAGATACAGACCTCTCAAGTGTCGTATCTCCTACAGCTCTCTCCTACAGGTGGGCCAATAGGAAGCTGCACCTGATGATGTCACAGCTTCCTATTGGCCCACAGAGCCCTGCAGCTTTGAAATGCAGACATATAGTAAACCCCACAGTGGCTACCGGCATCCCCTACGGAGGTAAGTATCCCAGAGCTGAAATTAATGGTGTTCAGCTCTGGAGCCCCCTGCTTCAACTCTATGAAAAAAATGGAAGGAAAAAAAAATGGCTGGGACCGCCTCTTTGAATCTTGGCGTCAATCCCAGCCAGACCCAGAAATATAGCTTTAGCTAGAGCGGAGAGCGAGATAGGGATTTTAAGGTTCATATATCTCAGGTGTGTTCACAGGTAGCTCGCCTCTCTCACGTTGGTTATAACTTAACCCCGTTGCCACCTCCGTGGCCACGCAGTCTCCTGCATTAATGGACCACGTGTCTGCTCTTCTGAGCAATCATGTGCTTGCTTGTGGTGGCCCGACCTGCAGGGGAGAGTCCACCCCATCAGTGTAGCTCACGATCGAGCACTGATCGCGAACCGCCCCTAAAAAAGGGGCCATGACATACAGCGCACTTTTTATGATGTACACTGTACATCAAAAGGACACTGAAGGGGTTACATAAAGTAGAGTTCTTTTCCTGCGTGACTGTGGTATAAATATATTTTCGACAGTAATAAGCTCATTTGCATGTCGTAATACAACGCCATGCTTTTTACGGGAGTAAATCCAAGTTAACAGGACATTGTTTGCTTTAGTAAAAGCTGCGTTATGATGATTAACATGTTAAATAGGCCAACAAAGCTTAGTCAATCTTACTCTCTTAGCTGTTTGTCAATTTGGCTTAAGCTGTAAAGATTTATACAGCATAATGCACAGAGACAACGACAGATCCAGTGTAACAGAGTGAAAGTGAAAGTTCCCAGGGGAATGGAATAGGCTAACAGGACAGTACAGGAGCACGGCCGCAGCACGGTAGCACGGCCGCAGCACGGTAGCATGGCCGCAGCACGGTAGCACGGCCGCAGCACGGTAGCACGGCCGCATCACGGTAGCACGGCCGCAGCACGGTAGCACGGCCGTAGCACGGCCGCAGCACGGTAGCACGGCCGCAGCACGGTAGCACGGCCGCAGCACGGTAGCACGGCCGCAGCACGGTAGCACGGCCGCAGTACGGGAGCACGGCCGCAGTACGGTAGCACGGCCGCAGCACGGTAGCGCGGCCGCAGTACAGGAGCACGGCCGCAGTACGGTAGCACGGCCGCAGCACGGTAGCACGGCCGCAGCACGGTAGCACGGCCGCAGCACGGGAGCACGGCCGCAGTACGGTAGCACGGCCGCAGTACGGTAGCACGGCCGCAGTACGGTAGCACGGCCGCAGTACGGGAGCACGGCCGCAGCACGGTAGCACGGCCGCAGCACGGTAGCACGGCCGCAGCACGGTAGCGCGGCCGCAGCACGGTAGCGCGGCCGCAGTACAGGAGCACGGCCGCAGTACGGTAGCACGGCCGCAGCACGGTAGCACGGCCGCAGCACAGGAGCACGGCCGCAGTACGGTAGCACGGCCGCAGTACGGTAGCACGGCCGCAGTACGGTAGCACGGCCGCGGCCGCAGTACGGTAGCACGGCCGCAGTACGGTAGCACGGCCGCAGTACAGGAGCACAGCCGCAGTACGGTAGCACGGCCGCAGCACGGTAGCGCGGCCGCAGTACAGGAGCACGGCCGCAGTACGTAGCACGGCCGCAGCACGGTAGCACGGCCGCAGTACAGGAGCACGGCCGCAGTACGGTAGCACGGCCGCAGTACGGGAGCACGGCCGCAGTACAGGAGCACGGCCGCAGTACAGGAGCACGGCCGCAGTACAGGAGCACGGCCGCAGTACGGTAGCACGGCCGCAGTACGGTAGCACGGCCGCAGTACGGTAGCACGGCCGCAGTACGGGAGCACGGCCGCAGTACAGGAGCGCGGCCGCAGTACAGGAGCACGGCCGCAGTACGGTAGCACGGCCGCAGTACGGTAGCTCGGCCGCAGTACAGGAGCACGGCCGCAGTACAGGAGCACGGCCGCAGTACGGTAGCACGGCCGCAGCACGGTAGCACGGCCGCAGCACCAAAGGATTAACATTGCAGGGGTCCCATCCAGAAGCATAGATCCCCTGCAGCCAGGGCCGCCAACAGAAATCATGGGGCCCAGGACACACATTTTAAGCAGGCTCCACCCCCAAATATATACAACCCCCCCCCCAAATGCATACAAAAACCACCTACCTAATACATTTAAAAAGAACAATACATATAACCCCCCCCATACAGACATACATACTGTACGTGTGTGTGTGTTATGTGTGTGTATATATATATATATATATATATATATATATATATATATATATATATATATATACACACATCACATAAAAAAAACACACCTCCCCAATACATATTTTAAAAAAGCCCACCCTCCAAAACATATTAAAAAAAAGACCCCCCCCCAATACATATTAAAAAGACCCCCACAAAACATATAAAAAAAAGACCCCCCCCAATACATATTAAAAAGACCCCCACAAAACATATAAAAAAAAGACTTGCCTTGTGGATGATCAGGCCGGGTCCAGTGAATGTGGGGGCCAGCACTGCAAGTTGGGCTCGACCTCTGGCCTGGCCCGGCTGCTAGTGATCTCGCGGCTGGACCCCGACTCTCCCCTCAGCAGCAGCCTGCATGCTTCTATCCCTCTGTCCCACGCCGAGCTTCTGGCAGGCCTCCCTCTCATGCCGGAAGCAGAGAGCGCTGATGTCAGAGTGCTTCCGGCGCACTGACGTCAGAGAGGCCTATCGGCGTGGGACAGAGGGATAGTCATGCAGGCTGCGGCTAAGGGATAGCCGGGGCCCGACCGCGAGAGGACCGGCAGACGAGCCTGGCCAAAGGGCGCGCCAAACTTGCAGGGCCGGCTAGCCCCCCTGATTCACCGGCCTGGGACGCCAACCCCGGCAGACCCACCCTGTTGGCAGCACTGCCTGCAGCGCCATCGCGGCAGACACTGTTCCCAGCGCTGCGGGCTTTTGCCTGTTTGCCCGCTGCACCGAGGACAGTAAGTCTAGCTACATCTGTAGGTACAGTATTTGCTTGTGCAGTAGCGCAGGAGGAAAAAGAATACGTGAAATTTGTATAGCAAGGAATACTGAAGTTATTGTTGAGAAGGATATAAAAAAAAAATACCAAGATGCTGCTGGATACATGAGAAGTCGTGGATTTTATTCAATATGCATTGAAGCCGCATTCTAGTGCCAGGTAACAATTCAGCTCCATGTAAATGAATGGGTGTCCTTTAGCTGAGATCAAGCTCTTGTCAATGAAAGAACTTGGCAAGAAGTAGGTGAGAATAGATGCCTCCTGTGGAGTTTGTCAGAATAGACTCCCACAGGTATGCACAATGTAAAAAGGGATATCATTATCAATATTTAACAGGCACCAGGAACCTACTTTTAATTAAACCCTCGTCTCAACTCACTCACGGGTCTATTTTTGTAAGATTAGAGCGATGGAAGGAGTTTTTAACCAGATGTATTAGTGTTGCCATGAGCAGTTGTTAGCAGCTTGGCAGCTCTTCCTGATTTGTATATGTATTATTTGGTTGCTATGTTACCTCATTCAAAATATCTGCAATGGTTTCCTTAGGTAAATCTTTTGCTTTGTTCTTTGCTTGTGCACTAAACGCTTGTAAAAACATTGTCAATGTTTCCTTTCCCCGTACCATCCTTCTGCTCTTTATTTAACTTTTTTTGTATTATCTGGTTGCTTTATTTTTGCAAGCAAAGTATACCTAAGGAAATGTTACATACTGTAGCTCTTTCCGAGTTCTGTATTACAGTTTTTTTCTTCAAACACATTCAGCAAAATGTACTTACTCATCGCTCTAAACATTGCAAGTTTTGCTCAATCTTCTACTTTCATTTCTGAGCTCCTTGAAGTTTGTGTGTACCAAAATGTGATTTTCAATCATTCGCTTCCATTCATTGGAATGGCCATTAACTAGAGATAATTAGCTAGATACAATGACTATGACAATTTTTAAGCACTTTAATTTTTGGTTTACCTCTTTCATTTCCTTGTGTACTTTGTATGTGTGAACATTTATAGTTATACATAGTCTGAACTTGATGGACAACCTCATCTGCTAGGTACTATAACTTGTGCTGCACTTGTGAGAGAAATCCTTTCCCTTGGGAACTTATAATGTACAGTACTGTATTTAGTGTTTTGGGAGAATCGTGGAGACAGTAAGAGAAACTATAAGTGTGCATGCCCCAGAGGACAAGTAAGTGAGTTTAGAGAGGGTCACATAGCCACATTTCTAAGATCTTAAAATGTTTTGTTAAAAAGCCGTACTTAAAGAGAGAGACCGTGCTTGGGGCATTGGAAACTGAAGGTTCTAGATGTAGAACGCAATAGTGGTTCAGAAGAGACAATTCTGAGCACACCGCATGAGGCAGAAGGGCCATAAGAAAGATTATTGCTGAAATATGAGTAGTATTATTAATAAATATTGTAGAATGTAGTTGGGTGATAAAAGAGCAAAAAACTGAGCTCAGTTTTACAGTATTGAAGACGGGAGTGAGTACAGTAAGTGCATTTGAGTTCAGTTTGTAGAATGACAAATTGTGGACCCTCGCTATGTTGTAGTGGAAGAAATGGCAAGGTGACTGTAAGAGATGTGTGCAGAGGTATGCAATGGAGCCCGTTTTTAAGGTGAAATTAAAATAAGGCTTTATTGCCTGTTCTTTTAAACAAAACAGCAAACAAAAAGATACAGAAAACAATAAACACCTATCCCGTGTAAGGGCTAACTTACTTCCCCAGTACCTCTCTGCAAGGCTGGGGAGGGGGAAAAGCCCCTTACCCACTTATCACCCCAAAGTCTCAGTGATACCTTAACACAGGTGGCCCTTCAGGTCAGTGGTGTCTGGGTAGGTGTCTGCATGAGGGTCCAGGCGTAAAGCTTTGGTCCCCTTTTGTCTTGCTCCCAGAACATAGACCTCCTTTTTCTTATGTCAGCTCCCTTGTGAGCTAAGGAATCTCTATCCTGTTTCTCAGACCAGGCTTTTTCTAAAAGTCCTAATCACCCAGGTGGAGTCTGGTTGATTGCCAGTGTGCAATTAACTAGCGCCCTGCTGGATTTAGAGGCAGTTTCTCTCCAACAGTGATATGTCTCTGTTACAATGACAATCTAAGATATTTTTCTGTACTCTTAGGCTGAGTCCATACAGCCTTCGTCCACTCAGAGGCGTGCACGTTTGTGACATCACTCACGTGAAGCGGGTGCGTTTTCAGGACATGGTAGATGCGCCATCAGGGGGCGTGTCTGTGACGTCACGGAGCTGGTTTACCCTCATTGGGCGAACCGCTCATGCGACCTGCTAATCGCGCCAAAAAATCAATTTCAACTGATTCCTCGCGCAACACGCGCCCCCTCCTTCTGTCGCGCCCGCGCGGTCTATGGGCGCGATCAATGCCTTAAGGAAATGGGATAGCACCGTGCGCAGACACCTCCGCGCGGTCTTCGGCAGCATAGATGCCGCCTTTCTCTTTCAGTTTGGTTGTGTCAGAGCTCGTGTCTAATGACTACTCTTTACTCTCTGATCACATCGACCTGAATGAATCTCATGTCGTAACGTGACAAAAAGGCCCAGTGCTACATCTATCTTGACATATATAGTTATATACTTATCTGTTTATCTTCTCATATGCAAGTGTCATTTAGTTCCATTCTTTGGCAAAAGTATTTTAACTCACCTTTCTCCTCCACAAGGTACTTTCAATTAGTTAATATTAACCCCTTACTCAATTACAATAATATCTATCTGATGCCACCACACAAGAAGTATGCAAAATATGTTATTCATTCATATCTATAAAGCAATGTATTCTCCTTCCAGGTGACGAAGTAGTGTTCTAAACTACGAAACGCGTCGTTTGTGTGAGGTGCTGGGCCACCTCTGTTATACAGCTGCAGACGCTCTCCTTTTGCCTTAAATAGGGTTATGTACTTTTCACTGGTACACTTTCACATGTGTATTGTGCACATTTAGTTTTGGGGTATTTTGGGATCTGATAATCAGCTTATCACATTTCACATTTGCACTATTTTTATCCCAGGATCAAGTTTAATAGCGCACTTATCTTTTGTTCTTTTCTGTTATCTCTATTCTCCTTCCAAGCAGGAAAAAAAGGGCTGCCTTTTATCTCTTTAAAACCAGAGACAGAACATGAAACACAGACAGAGCTCAGTGTTACATCCATTGACACAAATACACGGTACAGTGCCCATGTGTTTATGTATATATATATGTAGAGGTATCAGTACCATGTTAGCCGAGCTTCAATAATCAAAAAATAAATAGATGATACCGTTCTGTGGCTAACGAAATGCTTTTATTTGTGCGAGCTTTCGAGATACACTCGAGAGTGTATCTCGAAAGCTCGCAGCAATAAAAGAATTTCGTTAGCCACAGAACGGTATCATCTATTTATTTGTTGAATGGTGAGTAAAAAAAGTGACAAAAACCCTCCACAGCAAAGCAAATATGCAAATGTAAATACAACTGTATGCTCATCTGCATGTCTTAGGCAGGTCTGCAACCCCGCCTTTCCCCATTATCACCCAGCACACAGCACTTCCACTGCAGCAAGGGATTCTGGGAAATGACATGCAAATGAGCACACAGTGCCACTTTTTGCTTCAAAAACCATTTTTAACATGGTTCCCTATTTTTACTCACCATAACTTAAGTCAGTATTATGGTTGGCCCATCCTTTAGCTTCTTTGCCCTTAAAACAACATAAGCCCACCCCTGTCGTAAATGAGCTGCTAGGTTGACGGTTTTACAACAGAGGAAAATAAAATCCTATAAAAGACGTTTAATTCCTCAATATATAAATGCACTCATAACTTCCTTTCTCTAATACTTAGACACACGTGAGTCATATCAATAGTTTCAGGCGATTATGACGGACGTAACAGGAATAATGACCGTCTTGCTCCTAAATTTGAGTGACAAATGGATATCTGCCCTTGTTACCTCTTACCCATGTAGTGTGTGGTACGGTTTGATTTGTTTAATCGCAATGGTGACAGATATGTACCTCCTGTTATGCACAGTAGATGACGTCACATGATATTCTCATTTTTTTAATCAAGTCTTCCAACTAATGCGTGACCTGTGTGTCACCTCTCTCTGTGATGCACAAAGGGTATCTCAGGAATGTTAGTTTCCTTTAAGGCTGACAGCCTTGTATCTGGCTATCGTGTATGGCCCTCTAAATTACATATATTTCACTTTTAGTTAACCCCCCCTCGCCCCACCCCCCCCAATTAAGCCCTCTTTGTAGATCAGCACAGACCCAGGAAGGGTCTTGGTCTGTCAAAACCCCAATATATTGTATTTTTTTTCTTTCAAATTATTTTATTGAGTTTTACAGCATATGTTAGATCACAACCTTACGGCAGGCATCAAATACAGTTGTAAATAATCGACTCTAATCATCTACATTCAGCATTCCGTATTTCCACTAATGAGTACATTATATTCGTAGATGTGGTCTTCGTGATCTTCTTGATTGATCTAAACAGCTGAGTTATACTCTTGCGGGGGCATACAATAGAAAATAAATAATATTATGAAAAGACAATCATGGGAAGGGGGGGTGAGACATCAGGGGGGGAGGAGAGGACAGGGTCCCTCGTCCCCTCCATCCCCAGCCCAGCATCAATCCGCTGGTTTTTTTCTGTCAATTTTAATGTTCAATCCATGGTTTCCATGTTCTATAGAAGGTATCCGTCGATTGTTTCATGTATACCGTTAATTTATTGTATTTTAAGACAAACTGTAACCACATTAACCCCTGAAGCACCAGATTGATTAATATACATAATATCTCATGATATTATCATGACATGGAGAATAGCTGCATTTGTTCCTTTCAATACCAAATATTTTTTAAACTGATATTCTTTACCTTAGGAGAACCATGATCTCGTGTGGTAAAGTGGTAGTGTATTTACACATCGTACCGTGCTGATTAAAGAGTAAGTGGCATTTAGAGGGAGTTTTGAGTGACAGACTCGATCGACCATATATCCGTTGTGAGTCATTATGTTTGTAAATATAATGTTCTGGAAATGCCGCTTTAGGCGACAGTTTAGGTTTTAATAGTTAATAGCATTTTCAACATTAGATAAAATGTTAAGCTAGGAGATAATTCTCACATTGTAAGATATAAGTTAACCCACGTCTTTTAAAGGTTTGTTTTTTCACCTCTAATTGCAAGTAAAACAAATGTGCATCACTGTTCCAACTTGCTGTAGCCTAATGTAAATTACTTTGAAAAGTAAGAAAATAAATGTATACGGCTACACTACTGTATGAAAAGTAATATATGCAATTGCCACCACATATAGGCCTAACACCAGAACTTTTAGAACAGGGGTGATCAACTCCAGTCCTCAGGGGTCACCAGCAGATCAACAACTGAGCCACTGATTGAGCCATCTGTTCTGAAGTAGGAATATCCAGAAAACATGACCTATTGGCGGTCCTTGAGGGGACAGGAGTTAGCATCTTCATTTTTGGCACAAGTATGATGACCTTCGAACAGGTCTTGTAGATGCACACAAGAAGCCACCAACAGCTTGGTCCTGCACTGCGCTGTCTTTTTGTTAGGCGGGATGGAGTCTCTGATGAAGACAGAAGTCACAAAACAGAAGGCAGGACATTTTGGAAGCTTGCCAGAAGAATGAGGGGTTTTGCAAGTCTCATTATGTTTTGAGGAAGGTTATGTGGCAGATAAAGTTGATAACAGGGCAAGCATAACCACAAATAATTCCTGTTCTTTCCCATATTCACTGCTTCCCATTACTCTTTTCTACACCTGTGTCCCTCCACACCCTCTCCCATTCTATGAAAGCAGTCCTGCACAGCACCAAACTGATCTTACATTTGCAGTGGATGTCCATAAATCTGATTTACCCTCATCACATGGGTGGAGTAAGACTGACTATCATCCAAATTCCCGTTTGAAACTGAATACAAAGATAATTATTGAGCCTGTCAAAAATAATATAAAATGATTTGTATTTTGAGATATCAACCCCCCTGGTTTAACTTATTAAACCTAGCACTGCTATTAGGTCACATTGGTTGCAGCTTGATGACTGTTGGGAACAACAAAAAATATTCCCCCCTTTAATGTTATTGTCTTGATACCAAATCTAACTAGTGCAGGATCTCCCGGGAATAATTAAATTGCATTATAGGCAAGTGAAGAAAATAGAAAAAACTAGCTTTTTCAATCTATCCCAAACATTGTGGTGCTTGGTTTCCATTTGCTTTTTCTGAATCTTATAATGTTTATTTATTGCAGTCTGTTGTACTCCTCAATAACCACCAAAACATCAGAGCTGATGAGTTATACAACACTCCGAGCCTGTTCACGTTATTCCTGTGCTTCTAGTGTGTTCTGCAGTTTGTCTCGCTGCATGTGAAGCCATTGAATATGAAGAATGACTACATGCATGCCACTGTCCCACATTTTGTGTTCACAAATATACAAACACAGCTAAATATCATTGGCAAATTATAACTATCGGCATTGCAATGAACTTATGAATCATAGACGTTGAGCAACCATTGTGGGGAAACTGAGAGCAGTAACACTAATTTAGTGCAAGAGAGAGGAATTCTTGTACATCGTGTTAACTCAATTAAAGAAAAAAAATGTGGTTTCGTTTGTAACCTGGAGTGACTGCTATTAAAATACAAAGCATTTCCTGTTTTTGATCGTGTTAAAAAAAAAAAAAAAGTAGTATTTTTGAGTAGTTGGCTGCAGATTGATTGAGTTATTTTTTGTTACTGATTCAGTAGTAGATTAATTATTTTGGTGGCTTTTGATTATCTGATCTAGTACAGTTTGTTTGTGATATTTTCTGTGTTGGGGAACAATAAGTATCCGATCCAGGAAAGGACTATATATCTCTTACAATCACATATTGCACAGTATAGTTTGTCAGACCTTTATCAAGGTCAAAATTGGGGCAAATAAACTGCACCAAAGTATCTTGACTGATAAATCTGGTGGTGTATTTGCCTCCGTGATAATATGGTGATAATATGTGTTATTGTCTTTGCTTTATGCAGGGATCGTACTGAAAGAATAGGTTTGCACGATAATACCAATATGAATCCTACTACTACTTTGCATTCTAGTAGCCATATCTCAATCCTGATGTTTTAATAGTTGTAGCTGAAGAAAGGATGAGTTAAACTGTAGAACATACAGTATTAACACAAAAATACAATGTACTCATAGTTGGCTAACGTGTGGCCTGTGGTCACACTTATGTCATCACCTACACACAATACGTTAAAGATTAGTTCATTTCAATTGTTAAGTGGTATTAAACAACGTATTTGTTGCCTGCTTAGTAACTGGTGAAAATGATCGTAGTGACTCTATTGTTAACATTTCTGTTCCAAGTTCAGCTGTTTGGTGGGTGTGGATATTGTTAAAGAACAAGCTGTCTATAAAAGTGGGCATACATGGGCAGATGGATTTGTTTTTTTAGCTCCATAATAATGATCTTTAAGTTAAAAAAAAGTCATTGTTTCCATAAGCCTAAAAGTAGAACAACATATTGTTATAAGAATATGCCTAAGCAACTTCTTATTTTCAAAACTTTGAAACAATGTCCCCCTCTTGGGAAGCAGTGGGTTCATTTCAGCTTCGTGGACCCCCTGCTCCCCGTGATACTTCGATCAGCAGGTGATGCTGCTATCTCACTTTTGTTTAAAGGTCCCGCAGCACGCGGGCCAATAGGAGGCTGCTGGGGATGATGTCACGGCTTCCTATTGGCTAGCGGGACCTTTTAAACAGACCATTTCTGTTCCCAGCAGAAGCTGCTTCTCAAAAAGCATTGAGTCCAGGAGCTGAAATCAATGTGGTTTTGCACTGTTGACCCCCTGCTTCAAACCTAGTAAAATAAATAAATAAATAATCCCTCCCCTCCATCCCCCCAACCCCCCCCCCCCCCCAAAGGCATAGTCACTTTAATTTTCACATTTGAATACAGAAATTTATTTTAACATTTGCACTGCCTGGGGGAAAAAAAGAGCATTCATTACAATAAGTTTATTCATGAACCTGGCACAACAGAAATGTATGATCTCATTTTATGCGCTCATCCATTGTTTTTAATATATATTTATTAAAAGCAGTACCGGTAGTCCCTTTAGTCATGGGGAAAGAGGGCTATATATATACATATATATATATATATATATATATATACATATATATATATATATATATATATATATATATATATATATATATATATATATATATAGCATACAGCTATATTTGCATATATATATATATATATATATATAGCCATCTTTCCCCCTGACTAAAGGAACTACCGGTACTGCCGCTACTTGTCTGGCTACCAGAAGGCCTGAGCCTCCGCCTCTGGGAGCCTGGGGTGTCAATTGTACTCCAGTACCCAGTGCGGCCGACTAGCAACAGGGATCAGATGCAAAGCCAGTGAAACCACTCACAGACATGTTTCGACTTTAATGTGTCTCATCAGTGTGAGGTTGGTTATACTGGCATACACATACTGTACAGCTATGTTCAATACAGCTTAATTGACTCCAGTACCAAATAGTTTACAGTGTTACTTGTGTATTGATGGTCTATTCTAGCCTTTAAAAGGCTTTAAAGCAGCTGTTGCCTATTCAGTAGACTTTCAATCAATTGCTGTTCTGATCATATTGCATGTAATATTTAAGGGTTAACAATAAGCAATGATGCCCAAAGATTGTTTGTTTCATTTAAAAAAATAGATTAAATCACGTGGCTAGAAGACTGATCTGGGATTGGCATTTCTAGCGTCTGTGTTTTTGTAGCTGCACATTCAGAATAATACATTTAACAGTCATAAATGCCATCTTATTCCTAACTTCATAATGTAAATAAATGAGACACTTTTCAGTTTAAAGTCAATTGCTTGTGTTTGCTCATAGCAAGTTTTAAAGCTACTGTATTTCATCAAATATACTGTAGCAGTGACCGTTTGTATACAGCAGGCTGTTATAGCTTGTAGATGTCATGGTGTATCTAGAGCTTTCAAACTCTCACTCTCCTTCCTGTGTACCTGTACGGTTTCTAAACCTCTGTGCATACTATAATATGTTGGAAGAGCTCTCAAGGTACATTCAAAATCTCAAACTTATACTTCTTGAGGACCAAAATGGCTAATAAAAAATTCCATGAAGCTTACTGTAAGGGACACTTTTTGCACAATGTGTGTTCGAGGAAGTTGTGCTAGACTCAAAGCATGTGCCTCGGTGAATGAGGAGGAATTGTCATCGTAGGCTATGTAGTCTTCTGTATTGGGGAGCACAAAAACCATTGAAAAGCATTATTCTGTAGGTTCCTTCCAGAGGATATTAGATGATTTAGTTTTAAAGATGTATTACCATGGCCATTTTTTTGTACAGCTCCAAGTGTACTCCGCCTCGCACACATGCAGTACCAACTCATAGCTCAAAGTAACATATTTATATTATAGATGACCATCAGGCTCCCCCCCCCCTTCATCAGGTGTGGGATCTGGACAAACGGAGCACAGTCACCCGAAACATTGTCCTTTTTGTCATGGTCATCTGTAATAAAAATATGAGCTACAAGTTGGTACTGTGTGTGCGTGGCGTAGTACCTTTGGAGTTACACACAGATTACGGGCAGATGTAGGTGTGCACTTCTCTGTGTTCCTGCATCACCATGACAGATCCTCTTCTTGATGAGCGCGAGGGCGCCGGCTTCTGACCATTTTCTGACTACACTGTTATTTCTTTACAGCAAATCTTCCAATGCCGACGATTGCTGTAGTGGATGGAGTCGCTTTAGGGGGAGGCCTAGAGATGGCATTGGCCTGTGACATCATAGTGGCAGGTAAGAGCCCTTTACAAAATGCAATAATTGGATGT